>NC_135504.1:60468759-60743759 GCF_052857255.1 Amblyomma americanum
GCGGCACGGATACTGGGTTGTGTGCGTCCGAGACAGGGCCGAATAATAATTTTTCCAAGCATTTCAAAACAAAGTAGCTGAGCGCCTGTCAGCTAGACAGCTTGTAGCTGTTGGAAAACCAGTCGAGAAGCGTTGGCTGCTGCTGCTGTTGCTGATAGAAAGAATGAAAAAGAACGTGCACAGGCCTGCACACTGGCTCAAGCCGAGCCACAATCGCTGCCACGTGCAGAAAGTGGGAGAGTTGAAAGACGGGAGAGTAAAGAGTGAAAGAATAGACGCGCGCTATAACGCCCCAGGCCGATCCCGGAGGCAGTGCAATACCGGGCAAACCTGAGGCGGAGAGGAAGCAAGCTTCAAGCACTCCGCCAAATTTCCGGAAATAAGTTTAATATATTGGATCCAAACGGGACCCGTAGCATATATCAAACCAGGTGACAAACGTTGGTGGGGGGGGGGGGGGGGGAATCGAACTGGCTACCCCGATAAACCAAGCGGATGCTCAAAGCCAGGTACAAAGAAGTAGCGGTCGCCGTTGTAGTCCGCACTGCACCTGGACATTGATTGCATCCACTTGAATGATAGCCAAGACCACGTGACCGCAAAGGACACATTTTCAAGTTGCGCCTGCGCGCACGCCTCGAAATGCATTATTCTAGCGGGACAGTAGCCTTGGACATTGTAGAATATCGATGGAAGAGAAGGCAAAGTTTTTCCTTGCCAGGATAAAAATCCTCAACTATACAGGGCGTTTCACGTAACTTCAACGAAAGATTAAAAAGAAGTGATGCACCAGAGCTGGTTGAAACCAACGACAGATTGTTTCCTCTTTGCGGCGATCCTCAGAGTATTTTTTAAATTCATGGTTTATGGCTGATAGGGGTTTAACGTCCCAAAGCGACTCAGGCTATGAAAGACGCCGTAATGAAGGGCTCCGGGAATTTCGACCACCTGGGGTTCTTTAACGTGCACTGAAGTACACGGGCCTCTAGGATTTCGCCTCCATCGAAATTCGACCACCGCGGCCGGGATCGAACCCGCGTCTTTCGGGCCAGTAGCCGAGCGCCATAACAACTCAGCCACCACTGTGGCCTTTTTAAATTCATCTTGATTAGTTAATTAGTTTAGGTTATTTATGTAAAATATTTATTATTTATTTTAAGGTCACTACGAGAAGTCATTTAGCCGTTTGTTCATCTGATTAAACAGATATAATGATCTTTTTTTGTAAGCACAAGCCTGCGACTTCCAAAATACTTTTCTCCTCTTTGCTCTGACTGGCCCCTTTAAAGCATTAGTACGGCCTTTCGTTTCTATATTATTTGATGCGGAATTTTAACGGAAACATGCGTGCCGATTCAAAACGCCTCTTTATTAGAAATCAGAGTAATGTCTAAAAAGTTTTTATATAAAAATTTGAGCTCCTTGCTTATCCCCTTTAAAGGAGTTAGCTGCTGGGCTAGTTGGTTTTCAGACATAAAAAAAAATGATATTAGTGCCAAGGCGTACTTCTTGTATGTGGTACGTCTTGGCGCTAAAATCCTTGCAATATGCCTATCACCAAATTATAAACGCGTCAAAATTGGTATCTGTCACCACCGAAGACACCTACCAGTGCTGTGTAAAGCGTCCCCGACAATCCTATCACGACGTTGCTCCAGAACAAAGAAGCCTTGAGTACTGAAAGTAGAATAAAAGTGATCAGAATTCCACGAAAGTAACAAGCTGAATATTGACGAGGTCATTCTCGGAACCATTTCTTTACGACAATATAATAATAAGGTATATGTGTTAATATATATATGTTATATTATAAGGTATACGGAGCCCCGTATCACACAGAGGTGCTTGCTAATTGAAGTGCAAGGTCATTCGTAAATTTTTCTCTCTCTCTTTTGTGCAGTCTAATCGCCATCACCGCTCCTCTTCATTTTTTTTGGGAGGGGAGCAGTATTGATGTAAAAACTGTCAGCACACCGCTTGACAGGAACTCCTCTCCAGCAGGAACTCCTCTTGGAATTCTTAAGCAAGAAAAATGATCAAAAAAGACAGGGATGAAAAGAGCACAGGGACGGGAATGATATCTACCAGCTGTCAATCCGTTATGTCTTGAGCTCCTGAGGGGTCTTCGTTGGTACCTGTTCTGTTCAGGAAATACAGAGAGTTACAACGGAGTACTCCTATCATACAACGATAGCCCAGCGTTGTCCCAGTCGAAACCGTTTTAAGGCACCAACGGCTGCTGCAATTTTTGCTTGGCTTGGAAGTAAAAGCAATGGTGACTGGCTCGATAGTTCCACACTGATCAGTTCACTAAACGTGAGGACTGCTCTTTGGCTCTTTTAAGCCACTTTTTATGCTCCTAACGCGAATGAACATTCATATGATGCACCCCCTTTGCCAAAAGTAACCGAGAAACCAGGTTTGCTTACTTCTTACTCTGAGCCCCTAATTGACTTTTACGCAACAAAAAATCTCGAAAGGTGCGGACAGGGTTCTCATTAACTTACACGGATTTAAAGATTAAAGGCAGGCTGAAATGGTTTACCGACAGCTTGAGACCATTCTGAGCTTCGAGGTGAAGCGGGTCAAGTACTTTTGCGCTGGCTTTTAAAATGGAGATATAATTGCAGAATAAAGCCGCAACGATGTTCAGGCTTCATCTCAATGCAAAGGAAAGGCGTGAAGAATCTCGTTTTGATGTCATGGTTGCCGAAATTTCAAGTTTTCACTTGCTTCCTAGACATCCTAACACAGCCAAAGAATGCTCAATGAGCTTCACTTTGGGTGGCTTTGGTTTTCTTCAATCAAGCAACGGCTTCTTCGCTATAAACGTAGCGCCACCGCACAAGACGTCATTATTGGGACCCATGCCTGCAGCTGTGCACTGAGGAGAAGCCTGAACACCTACGCGCCTTCATTGGGAGATTACCTCACCATCTGAAATGCTAACACAAGAAGAGCGAATTTTTCGCTCCAAGTTTCACGCTTTCAACAACTTTAAGCTCGTCAGATTTGGAGCACACTCAGATCCCCATTAAGAGCGGCGATGAGCGCCCTGATACACGGCTAAGTAGCACCTGTGAGTACCATTAAGATACAGCTGTCAATTACTTTTTCCCTCAGAGATATTGCTAATCTCCAATTCATGATCTGAGAGAACCTGCCATATGCGCTCCACCCCATTAATCTTTCTTCTAGTTATTTCCCTCTCATGATCCGGATCAGCGGTCACTACGTGCACTGAGTAGGCATATTCCGTTGCCACTTCCAGCGCCTCACTACCAATTGCAACCTGCTGTTCCCTTCTGAGACCGTTGAAATTTACTTTTGTTTTCCGTAGATTAAATTTTAGACCCGCCGGTGCACTCTGCTGTTATAAATAATTGATCGTGCATTGTCATTGATCCCTCAGTGATTAGCAAGGCAGTATCAATGGTGAATCGCAGATTGCTAATGTATTCTCCATTCCCTCTTATCCACAGCTGTTCCCGATCCAGGTCTCTTAATACTCCTGTCGATTACCTTATTGATTACCTTTGATTAGCTTTGATGACCTTATTGATGACCTTATTGATTACTCCTGTATGCTTTTTGATTAGCTTTGATAGAGCTTGCGGGTACCCTCTATAACGATTCTGCTGCCTAATTCTACAACAAAGTTCTTAATGATAGCTGCGATATTATCGTATATTGCTTCAGCATTAAAGTCGTCGGCCTTTGTTAAAGGCGAAACTCAGTTAAGCAGCGAGACTCTGAATTGCTCTACTTTCCCTCTAACCACTAACTCAATGATGGGCTTTTGCCTAACTTGTTTCGTTCGTTCCCTCTTCAAGTTTTAGCTAATTCAAGAGCTTAGCATCCTGTGGTCACAGAAACGCACCTATGCGCCGACGTCAATATTCTCTACTATGCCAGGATGAGCGCATAGTAAGAAGTCTAGTAATTTTTAGTCCCACCATTCGGGCTCTTCCACATCCACTTCTTGTTCGCTCATTTGCGGAAGAAGGTATTAATGATCCATAAATTATTTCTCTGTGCGAACCATACTAATACCCCCTCCTGATATTCCCGCAGAAAATTCTAGTCACCCACTGCTTGGTCATCATCCTTCTTCTTGCCTACATTGACATGAATGTCGCCTAACAGTACAGCATACCGTGATTTTACTTTGTTCTTTGCCGATTCCACGTCTTCATAGAAGTGACATATTTAAAAACTTTGCGCAGAAGAACACAGGACGGGAGGGAGAAACACGCACACACACACACGAGCGCTCATGCGCTCGTGTGTGTGTTCAACGGGTCAGAAAGAAAAAGCAGTTGCAATTGGTAGTGAGGCGCTGGAAGTGGCAACGGAATATGCCTACTCAGTGCACGTAGTGACCGCTGATCCGGATCATGAGAGGGAAATAACTAGAAGAAAGATTAATAAGGTGGAGCGCATATGGCAGGTTCTCTCGGATCATGAATTGGAGATTATCAATATCTCTGAGGGAAAAAGTAATTAACAGCTTTATCTTAATGGTACTCACAGGTGCTACATAGCCGTGTATCAGGGCGCGCATCACAACCCTTAAAGGGCAGCTGAGTATGTTTAAAATCTGACGAGCTCAAAGTTGTCGAAAGCGTGAAACGTAGAGCAAAAAATTCGCTCTTTTTTAAAAGTTTTTAAATATGTCGCTGCACCAACTGGCCCAACGTTCTACCCTATTGAGCTTCATAGAAGCTTTTAACGGTCTGGTCATCATGGCCGGATATAGGCTTGGAGGCCTGTACCACCCTTAGTTTGTACCTCCTATTAACTTTGATTATGATACTACCACCATCTAATTAATACTGCAGAATTCTCGTATGTTACCAGCTATATCCTGATTGATGAGGAATCCCACACCTAGTTCTCGCCTGTCCGATGGTCCACGATAGTCTAGGACGTGCCCGCCGTTTAGTTCTGTGTACGCTCCACTTGTCCTCCTAACTCCACTAAGCTATATGATATCCCATTTAATACCCGCTAGTTTCTCTAAAAGCACTGCTAATGTAGCCTCAGTGGATAAGGTTCTAGTGTTAAACATTGCCAGGTGCAGTTTCCAATGGCGGCCTATTTACAGCCAGAGATTCTTAGCACCCTTTGCTGCGTCACAGGTCTCGCCACCGCATCTGTCAGTTACTCTGCAGCCGCTGGGTTCAGGGGGCCGAGGGTTAATTGGTATATTCATCTAGGAGGTTGTGGCCAAGTGCGTACCACACCAGAGAGGCAAATCCTGTTCTGGTGAGGGAGTGCTCTGTCCTTTCTCACCGCACCTCAAGCCTTGTTATACTATTCCATCGACGCACACACATTTTTATCCGGTGGAAAACTGCGTAGCACTGGGATTCAAAACAAGTATTTCTTTCCCATGAGGCGGATGCTCTACCTCTACGACATCCTATGCCAGTGAAATAATTTATCAACATAATTGCCTAGGTGCGTGGCCGCCACCTGCTATGGTTGGCAGATGGCAAAGTGGAGACTGAATCCTCCTCTTTACGATTAGAACATAAGAGGGAGACGGATGAGAGTGGGTGGTAGGCAACGATTGGCCGTGTGAGTTTGGAGGTTATGGCGAGAGAGGAGAAATGCGCCATCAGCGCGTGGTTTCACGGTCGAATTCATGGATATATAGCTAAACAAAAGAGGTATCATCTTTTGCTGATAAATGACCTAAGCCGATAAGCCTAGCTCTACTAGTTTGTTATGGCTACGCGTGGCAAGCAGTATGACGTTCAGATTGTACCTGTGGCAAGTGTGAGCGATGCTGCGAAGATGGAGATGGCGGCAGCACTTTGCTGGAAAGAGACGAAAACGACGAAGGAGGTACAATTTACAGAAAGCGCGTGAGGAATAAGCAACCTCACACTGAGGTACCGACCACTTTAAAGTTGATTGTTTACCTAAATGAAAACTCTAATGTGTAACAGACAGTATTTCTATGAGTGGCGATACTAATCCTCTTTCTTTCCTCGAAATTTACGACTGCGATCAAGTGTTTAAATATACTGTTGTATTAAGATATCAAATGTACTATTTTGTACAATCCTTTAATTTTCCTTCTAATATTTTGAACTTTCTGTTGTGCTGATTGCCCACCTGCTGCGGTCTTGTACTGAGGCTAGCAATATTTAAAATAAATAGATGCTTTCTTGTGCTAACTTCAGATATCTGACAGTGCTACATAGAATGTAGCAATGACCCCACCCGTTCGCTGTGCGATGTCAGTGCACGTTAAAGAACCCCAGGTGGTCGAAATTTTCGGAGCCCTTCACTACGGCGTCCCTCATAGCCCGAGTCGCGTTGGGACGTTAAACCCAATAAACACACAAACACGCAATGGCCCCACATTAATGGATGTATCAAATAAGCTTAATTGTAGGCTCCACATATTATATTGTCCCGCTTAGGCTCACGATGTTTCGCCTCCCTGCTAGAATCACAACGCCGGGTTTTAACGAATATCTACCTAAGACCGCGACCCAATTTGATCACGACCGATTAGGATAGTTTACATATGTATTGTGGTTTTCGAATGTCTCGGTATAGCACCGAGGAGTAAAGAAAACCTTGCTGTAACAGGTCGGTGTTGTTTACTAAGAATGTAGTGGAATCGGAGGGCTTTTCTATTATTTGGCCATCATTATCTTCAAAGGTCGTGCGTATTAGGAAGAATGTGCGTCCAACGCCTTGTGCTCTGGTCTGGCTGCACTTGATGTTCTTAACGCGATAGCATTAACTGTCCAGTTGAGCGAAAAAGCCAGCGTCGACGGCGCTGGCGTGCCAACAAAAGCAGTTGGCAGCTTGCCCATCGGACTGCAGGCAAACTACTCACCGCTGCAGGTGGTAGTTATGATTTTTCAAGAGAGGTTGCGTGACCTTGCGACGTCATCACAACGAGCTGACCTGATTGTGAGCTGCCTCCCTCTCCGTAGTACTTCCGAATGAAATTAATTCACACAAATTCACTACAGTAGTCACCTGTCTATGCTGTCGCTGCGCATGAGCCTCACGGGAACTCTGCAAAAGCAAAGTGGGTCTCACGAGCCGCGCCGTTGGTGGTATTTGAAACAACTCCCTGTGGCGCATCGCTGAACTTTCGCCCCCCTCAGCGAGTAGTCGAATGAGGAATCTCCTCCATCTGTGAATGTAAGGTGAATAAAGAGAAATGCCGCATATATGGGCATATAGGCAGAGCCGAGGGCAAAGACAAGCAGTACTTGTGTTGCAGGGATGTCTAATGCTATCGCATAATTTCATGACTGACAGAAGTCATTGGAGGTCAGAAGCGCCTGAAGCAAATCCATGACTCGCTTACCACACGCTAGTAACTACCAACGAGGTCGCTGTTAGGTGTCTTTTATAATTTCTTCAACATTACCATCCTTTCTTAACCCATTTTTGAGCATGGATCTAGATGCTTGTGAATAATCTCTTGCGGTAACATTCTCAGATAGCTTAATATTTAAGTGAAAATGCACGGAGACGTCTGAGGATGTCCCAAAGCGTTTTTCGGATGTTTATTGTTTCGTGGCTAAGTACCGAAGTGAAGCTCGAATAATAATCTACTATTCACGAAACATGCAGCGCTTTATTGCTTGTTAGCATGAACCGAGGTTACAAGAGAGCTCTCTTAAAAACTGAGGTGAAGCCGTTGGCATTTGCTACAAATGTTCGAAAAGGTGCCAGGTGCGCAACTGCGTTGATTACGAATTCGCAGCTTTATTTGAGTGTGCGCTACATATAGCGGTCATGCACGAGTTTCTGACGAATTTAGTATGATCCTTCTTAGTCGATTTGTGGTGTATTTTTTTTACTTTCGAAAATGGAGGTAGTTCATACCTTCCAACACAGCAAGTGCCGCAGGACATCATTCGACATAATCCTGTAGGTAGATTCTGTCACCGATAATACAGTTTTCTTCCGGAATTAATAGCCCCCTCTGTATCATCGGCAAAAATATGCGATTGCCCGATTCCTCCTGCACCCATTATAAATCCAGATGCTTTAGTGCACTTATTACAATATACCGTGACCCTTTGTAGAAAGGTGTATACTTGCCTTAAAAACAAAGACACTTACGTTTCGCGCTGCACACTTTAGTATGTGGCTTTTCTTCTCCCAGGCAAAAATGTGAAATAGAAAAAACTTAGAAAGTATTGCCTAGCGGCATCTGGATTGAGTAACAGTGTATGGATCGCCGGATGAATGTGACGTGTGATACTTTGTTGCCCTGCTATCCTTCGACGTCTCATATGGCATTACTCGCACTGCTGAACACTCTGCTGCGAGCGCAGTTTACACCCCGCTGCGGTGGCTCAGTGGTTAGGGCGCTCGACTACTGAGCCGGAGTTCCCGGGTTCAAACCCGACCGCGGCGCCTGCGTTTTTATGGAGGAAAAACGCTAAGGCGCCCGTGCGCTGTGCGATGTCAGTGCACGTTAAAGATCCCCAGGTGGTCGAAATTATTCCGGAGCCCTCCTCTACGGCACCTTTCTCTTCCTTTCATCTTTCACTCCCTCCTTTACCCTGCCCTTACGGCGCGGTTCAGGTGTCCAAAGATATATGAGACAGATACTGCGCCATTTCCTTTCCCCCCAAAATCAATTATTATTAGCGCGGTTTCGCAGTGGTGCGCTACGAACTTGTTTCCGGCTCTAGTTCTTTTTTAAAACAAGTAAATATCGCGAACACAGCAAGGGAGCCTTTATCGGTCTAGACGAATGCATGGAGTATTTGAAAATGTATATGCGGCAGTGCTCTGAAAAAAAAAAAACATCTGAACCTTTTCGGAATAGCTAAGACCTGGATTTTAAAGTTTAGCCATCTGCCAAGCACTCACTTCGGCGCAATTCCGACAGTACAAGAAAAGCGCAAGCTCGACAGATATAGAAAAATTGCAGCGAGCTCGTAAGTCTCCACTCAGTAAGATCTTGAAGTGTAGGCAAATAAGAATTAACGCCCTTTACTGCCCTTACCTCCCAGTACCCATCAAAACAGATATATTCCGCGCTAGACACGCATGTGTTTAGCAGTTTTAATTATTAGAGATGCACATTTATTTTGCCTTTTCAGTCTGGAATAACATTGCCAGAATAGTTTAAGGTGTTATTCTCGTTCAATACCGAATTTATCAGCAGCTCAGAAATATAGCTAGGGTATCATAAAAATGACGACCCCCACACAACACGCAGCATGCGGTCGCACAATAGTTATGAGCAATTGAATGAAGAGGAACTCTTTGGATAAGGTGCGCCGTGCGAGCGTTATGGGTTGAACCATGCGTGCTGCGTGTCCCCGTCTTTTGATTCTGCCGGTCCAAGGTTCTCACAGTGACGTTCGTGAGTGTTATTTCCACAGCCTCGCCGACGCGTCCGGCTTGCTTTTCACAAGCGATGTTGCCATCGCAGAGCATTAACTGCCAACCCGCGTCCCGATCCATGCTCTTAAGACGCTAGATCATTCTCTAATCATCCGAGCGCAACCTCTGGTAGTAGCAATACAGCTGGTGGGAACATAAACGCGATTCATGTGCACGGATGCAGACGAGACCAGAGGTAGCGTTAGAAGCCGCGCGGCAATGGCGATTGGTCCTCGGCGTCAGCTAAACAGGCTAATTGTGTGCCCTTTTGTGCTTCTTCAATTCAATGGCATTACCACAATAGTGTGAATGTTTTCTGAACATTCTCTCACCCTCTAATTCGCGGTCGACGGCCAAGCCTTGCGCCCACAAGTGCATTCGGCATACGACAATCACTGCAATAAAAATTAGGGAGGCAGTTAAGGTGCGCCTTTAAGGGTATGACACAACAGCGTTAATGACTTCCTTCAGCGGTTTCTCTTCACACACAGTCACTGTTGGTTCACATTCACACATTTAACACAATTATCACAAGACAATTTCCTCATGCTTGTCTTGTAACTCTTCCGCACTGCACTCAATGCACATAACTTAAGTCTAATTAGTATTTCTCCAAGTACCGTTATACAGTTCACAACACTAATTAACATATTAATAAGCTTCAAGCTTTAAATAGACATCACGCCCTTGTAGTTCAGGGAAGACAACTTGCCTGCGGACCTAGCCCGGCTAGCAGCCCTAGGGTTGTTGGTTCGAATCCCAAATACACTTCATGGAAATTTCTCTTTACGTAAAAACATTTACGTTATAAAGATGGGTCATTGTTTCAGGCATGCGCTGACCTTCATTGACATTACAAGTTCTCTTGTCATGTTTGGCATCAACTCGTCACTTCACGTGTGACGTGTGTTTCTCGTCACAACAGCGCCGACATGACGACGTCGGGTTTTCAGCTTAATAATAATAATAATAATAATAATAATAATAATAATAATAATAATAATAATAATAATAATTGGTTTTGGGTAAAGTAAATGGCGCAGTACCTGTCTCATATATCCTTGGACACCCGAACCGTGCCGTAAGGGAATGGATAAAGGAGGGAGTGAAAGAAGAAAGGAAGAAAGAGGTGCCGTAGTGGAGGGCTCCGTAATAATTTCGACCACCTGCGGATCTTTAACGTTCACTGACATCGCACAGCACACGGGCGCCTTAGCGTTTTTCCTCCATAAAAACGCAGCCGCCGCGGTCGGGTTCGATCCCGGGAACTCCGGATCAGTAGTCGAGCGCCCTAACCACTGGGCCACCGCGGCGGGGCAGGTTTTCAGCTTAACAGGTTCCTTAACGCTCTCGCGTTAAAATGTGGTCAGATTTTCACATGTCAGTAACAGCGCTTGAGTCAGTGCGAATATCGTTCAAGCAATGCAGCACGTTGCTAGGGTACTACCTAAACCTTTACTTCGGTGTAAACAAGACGGAGAAAACTGTCTACTCACCGTGAGGAATATGTAGATTGCACACGCCGTCAACGATATGGTACGGTTGAAGCGGAGACGAAGGTACTGTTTGAAAAATACGTCATTGAGTCGGTAAGGAACGCAAAATATGATACTGCATTTTCGGTGCATTACTAACATCCCCAATAGTGCCGGAGGGAGGAAGAGAGCAAAAAACCTTTACGACCGATAGGCTCTCGCTGCAAACTGATTTTAGTTAATGATACTCATGAATAAGACGCATTTTCAAGCAATGAATTAACTTGCCCTTGTGAGCAGAACTGAGAACTCTCTCCCACAGAAGCACACGCGTGAGCGTTGTGAGAAGAAGAGAGCGATGAAGACGGTATAAGCAGCACTACCGCATAAATCGAAGTCTTGCTTCCCTACGTATTATTCTCGTGTGAACTAGCCTAGATTTCCTGTTATTGTCCCAGTTTCGTCTCTGCTTTAAGGCGTGATTGTATGGTCCTACAGCACCCGACGGTCAAAATCATAATTTTTCACAGGACTTCATTCTACAGGACAATCTTTTCTTTATCAAACATAACCATTTCGTTTGCAGTGAGTATTTCTCTAGGTAGCTTTCCCACGTGTTTCGTATATCTCCTTGCTTTGCTCTATATTAATTCTTAAGAATGAACTAGTGGAAACAAAAACGTTTTTGGGCATAAAATACCTGTTTTGCAATTTTTTCTTCACTGTGTTCTACACATTTCTACTTTGCGGGAGATGGGACATGCTTGCATGCTCTGGCAGTAGTCGTGACGTTACTGGTCGCGCAGGGGTCCTTTTATGTACACGAGGCACCCAAGTAAATTCTTCATTTGACACCGGCATAGAGCGAAGATGGCCTCTGAGTGTGTTTTTAAGGAGCCAGCTATGCGTGTAAGGACATTTGACTGAGCACGAAATGCCGAAAGTGCGTGACAGTGGTGAAAAAGGCCGCTGTAGTTCGTGGTAACACTCTGAAATTTTACACGTTTCATAGGCTTCGTCGAAATGCAACTCCTTTGTGTTTAGCTGTCCGCAGACGAAGTTTTTTTTTTTTTACCAGTGCAGAGCAGAAAATTCTGGGCAATGAAAATTGTGAAGTATAAAGCCCCTCGTTTTTTCTCCCGAAAAGTATAAAAGATTGTTCCTTGCAGCAGGAAAACCAGGCGACGAGGTACACGTGTTGTGAGATCCAACAAACTTCGATGTACGAGAGACGACTGAAAGCAAAGACACATCAAGGGGCAGTGGGAACGGTAGTGCAAAGCTCAGGCGAACAAATGCGGCACGGATTATATATGTGGTCTTCATGCATTTCACGATGCGCGTTAAATAGCAGAGTCCATTGGCGATAAGTTTTTTTTATTGAGAAACATAAGGCCAAAGCAAATATAGCAAAAACTTGTTTTTGCAAATAAAGTGACGAAAACTTTTAGATTGCCATGCTTCGCGAAAGCGCGACGCTTTAAAAAACAAAACAAAAATGCTGTCAAACTAGAAGTTTGCTGTTTTTTTTGTACATGAAATACATTGCACAATATGACAACGAGGTGAGGGAAAAAGAAGCTCTAATGCTTCTTGGCAAACCCTACACCTCGTTTACATTTCAGGGGCAGTCAGCAGCACAACAGAAACAATAGGAGTGATATTTACAACTAAGAGAACTGAAGAGAAATTATGCACATATTAAGTAGTGAAGGCAGGGACAACTTGTTACCCCCCTAAAAAAAAAGTAACAAAGAAAAAAAGGTAAAAGTAAAAATACGAAAAATGTATATTCTTGGGGCTCGTTATAACATGAACGAATGAAGTAATACAAAATTGGATTAGAACATACAAGCAAAAGACGTTGCACAGATTTGAACATGCAAAGTAGACCGATGCATGTATATATATAGGGTTATGGACTTGAAATGATGGATGGGATTTTGTTTTGATTTAAGTTGAGGCAGAGTGAGACTTTCTTGAGCGTACGAAATCAAGGCTAGATATTTGGTACATAAAGCTACCAACTGATGGTGGATAGATTGGCATAATGCTTAAAACTAGAGTTAATAAAACTGCCAATTTTTCCTTGCAAGATTCTTCAAATTCTGGAACTTAACATTTCTTTTCCTAAATCTCAACAAATATGCCATTTTCGAAAGCGTAATATCAATGTTTTTCCAGTCTGCATGCTCCTACTAATATGAATTCTTTCGTTTTCTGCGTCACTGCTTGCAACAATTTCGCAAAATCAATAAAAACTTGAGGCCAGCTTACCAATCACTGCGTAATTTGATATGCTCCGGCCTTGCATCTCAGAGGAATGAATAATTTTCTTGTATTCTAGCACTACTCATTATACAAAGGGTAAACTTTTACATGAACTTCTGTTATGAATATTGTTTCGTTACGAAAACTTATTGATGCGATCGCGTTGAGGGTACCGTCTTTCAAATCCATCTGGTTTTTCACTAAAAACTTCCATGATTGATCAACTGGGAAATGACGTCACCAAGGTCATGTTAACCCACAGGAAGCAATCAGAGAGCACCTTTAGTTTTGGAATTCGAAAAGACTCCGGAACTTTGTCAGTTGGCAGAAAGCACCGTCAAACTATAAAGTCCAAAGGACTCCAAGATTTGGCAGTTTATCCACCTCCTGAAAAATTGCCAGTTGGCCCACCCACAAAATTTCGCATTTAGTCCGCGCCAATGTTTTGCAGACTCCGAAAATTTGGCACCAGGCTCAGCTATAAAATCTGTCGGTTGGCCCATCCTCAAGATTTTGCATTTGACCCGCTCCCAAAGTTTCGCTCTTGGCTCACCGCTAAACCAACATAGTTGACCCACCCTCGAAAAATTTTTCACTTGGAGCAGCCCCACAATTGGAGAGTCGGCACAGCTCAAAAAAGAGGTTCCACTTGTCAGACCCGCAAAATATTGTTGTTGGTCCCCTACAAAAATTGGGCAGTTGGTCTGTTCACCAAATCTGGCAGTGGGACCACCCCCAAAACTTAACAGTCAGTCCACTCCCAAAATTTGCTAGATGGACCACCTACAACGTATGGCAGTTCAGCCGCCGCCAAAATCTGGCAGCTGACCCATCAGGAAAGTTAGCAGTTAGCTGAGCCCGAACATCTGGCAGTAGGCCCACAACCAAAAGTTAGTAGCTGGTCCTCTCCCATAATTTGGCACTTTGGCAACCACCGAAATCTGGCGGTTGGGCCACCTACCAAAGTTCGACAGTTGGGCCACCTGAAATGAATTAAGTTGGCATGGTGGGTGGGGTTTTCATGCGAAATGGTGGCGCGATGTGAAAGGCGCGGGAAAGTCTGGTTTAAACCGGTCGGCGGGGAAAGTTGGCGTGATTTTAAAATGGCAGCGAACTTTGCTTTCAATAGACGATGGATGGATGGATGGATGGATGGATGGATGGATGGATGGATGGATGGATGGATGGATGGATGGATGGATGGATGGATGGATGGATGGATGGATGGATGGATGGATGGATGGATGGATGGATGGATGGATGGATGGATGGATGGATGGATGGATGGATGGATGGATGGATGGATGGATGGATGGATGGATGGATGGATGGATGGATGGATGGATGGATGGATGGATGGATGGATGGATGGATGGATGGATGGATGGATGGATGGATGGATGGATGGATGGATGGATGGATGGATGGATGGATGGATGGATGGATGGATGGATGGATGGATGGATGGATGGATGGATGGATGGATGGATGGATGGATGGATGGATGGATGGATGGATGGATGGATGGATGGATGGATGGATGGATGGATGGATGGATGGATGGATGGATGGATGGATGGATGGATGGATGGATGGATGGATGGATGGATGGATGGATGGATGGATGGATGGATGAATGGATGGATGGATGGATGGATGGATGGATGGATGGATGGATGGATGGATGGATGGATGGATGGATGGATGGATGGATGGATGGATGGATGGATGGATGGATGGATGGATGGATACGGCTGAACCCTTTACAACGGGCGTTGGCTCAAGCTACCTAGCCATGTCTTGTGAAATTTTACTCCTGTCTTGCTTTTAGCCACCAATCAGATAACCTTCGCTTGGTTACTTCTAACCTCTTAAAATCCACTTTCCCTTCACTATCCCTAAACCCCAATGCCTTGGGTAAGTCAGCCCCGCTGCCTTCCACTGTAGGGTGAAGCCGTTTACAGAAAAGTATCAAGTGTTCAGCTGTTTCCTCCTCCTCTCCGCACGCAATGCACAAAGTGTCTGTCTCCTGGTACCTGACTCTATACGTCTTAATCCGCAAAACTCCAATCCTGGCCTCAAACAACAAAGAACTTCCCCTACAATTATCATAGATATTTTCTTTGACAATTTCCTGTTTAAAGGTCCGGTATGTTTCTAGTGCCGATTTCGTCAGCATCCCTGTTTTCCACAAAGCTCTCTCTGTTCCTTTAACCTTTTTCTTAACCGATAATTGCTGATTTGCCCCCTTACTGCTGTCCAGATATTTGCTTGTCAATTTTCTAGTTCGCTTTCTCCATTTCGTGTCAACATTCTTTATATAGAGGTATCTGAAAACTTTCCTAGCCCACCGCTTTTCCTCCATCCTTCTCAATCGTTCCTCAAATGCTATCTTACTGCTAGCCTCTCTGCTCTCGATAGACGCCCATCCCATATAACCCTGTACCCCCTGATTTGGTGTATTGCCATGTGCTCCCAAAGCTAACCTCCCTACTCCCCGTTGCCTAATTTCCAGCCTTGCTTGAACATCTGGCCTCATACACAGGACGGCATTCCCGAAGGTCAGGCTAGGGACCATCACCCCTTTCCAGATCCCTCTTACCACCTCATACCTATTGTAATTCCACAGTGCCCTATTTTTCATGACAGCTGCATTCCTACTAGCTTTATTCATTACATATTTTTCATGCTCTGTCAGATACTCAACACTGTTATTTATCCACACCCCAAGATACTTGTACTCATTCACTACTTTTAGGACGAACTCCTGTATTCTATGGTCGCCGCCCTCTTCATTAAATGTCATGACTGCAGATTTTTCCTTACTATACTTGAAGCGTAATCTATCTCCCTCTGTACTGCATATGTCTAACAACTTCTGCAGGTCTTCCTTGTTGTCAGCCATTATCACTATATCGTCCGCATATATTAGTCCCGGTAATGTCTGTTTAATCAATTCCCCTGGCTTGAAAAAAGATAGGTTGAAACCTAGTCCGCTCCCCTCTAGCTTCGCCTCCAAACCTTGCAGGTACAACATGAACAACAAAGGGGACAGAGGACATCCTTTTCTAAGCCCCTGCTGTATCTCTACAGGCCCTGATACATTTTTTTCCCATTTTATGAGCACTCTGTTACCTCTATATATATCTTTTAAAAGATTAATTACTCCATTTTCCACATCCAATGTGCCCAATATGTCCCACAAATGCTCCTGAGTAACGTTGTCATAGGCTCCCCTAATATCCAGAAATGCTAGCAATAAGGGCCTATGTTCCTTTTCCGCAATTTCTATACACTGTGTCACTGAAAATAGATTGTCCTCCAACCTACTTTGTTTCCGGAACCCATTCTGTAGTTCCCCTAACACCCCCTCGTTCTCCACCCAAGCCTGCAGTCTATCCTTTATAATTTGCATCACCACCCTGTAAACCACAGATGTCACTGTTATGGGGCGATAGTTACTTACGTCTGCTTTGTTCCCCTTTCCCTTATATATCATGTTCATTCTACTTAATCGCCATTCATCGGGAACTTTCTCATCCACTATCATTTTGTTCACTACCTGTATTAATGTTTGCTTGGATTTTGGTCCTAACTTCTTTATCAACATAATCGGGATACCATCTGGTCCTGTTGATGTGCCACTAGGAACCTTCTTCTCTGCCCTTTCCCACTCTCCTTGCTCAAGTGAAGCTATTGCTGTAACCGGTATATCCTCCTTCGATAAATTATGTACCACGTGCTTTGCTGAAAATTTTTCCGTCATCCTTGTTCCTATGTGTTTTATTGCTTCATCCCCTTCTAGTCGAATACCCTCATCTGTAACAATAAACCTTTGTTCTGGCCTAGTTTTATTACTCATTGCATTTAGATGTTTCCAGAATTTTTGGGCTGCTTTTCAATCCTTTTTGTTTACTTTTGACATCCATTGGGCACCCTTTCTTCTAATTTTCTCATTAATCAAATAGGATGCGTCCCTTCTGCACTTTATGAAGGTATCCCATTTTCTGTCTACTTCGGGTTTTGGTTCCCCCCTCTTCTTGGAATATCTGTGTTCTCTGGATGATTCCTTGCGCTTTTCTATTGCCCTCTTGACCTCCTCATCCCACCAACTCTTGGGTTTGCATCTTTTCCCTTTTAGCTTTACTCGCACCTTAGCTAGCTGTAGCTCCAGTAATCGAGTTAATTTGGTATAAGTCCATTCTGTTTCACTATCCTAAAAAAATTCTTTCTCGATTTGTTTGGCTGCTACTTCCATTTGCTTTTCTGAGTAAAAATTTCCCCCTGATTGTTTATCTTGATTCAGTCCTACATTTCTTTTTCTTCTGAAGCTCAACTTGATACGCTTGTGGTCACTACCTAGACTTCTGGAACCATCTTCATCTATGCTCATTACCCCTAATCTGTTATACATCCTCTGTGACATTAGTGCATAATCTATCGTCGAGTGCAGACTCCCCGCCTCCCATGTTATGAGCCCTTCACACTTCTCGGTGCTGTTGCATACAACTAAATCATGCCTGTCACACATGTCCTGCAGCATGCTTCCTGTCGAATCCATGTACCCATCCAGGTCTTCTATGTGTGCATTCATGTCGCCTAATATAATTATCTCGCCCTGTACTCCTAGCTCATCTATGTCGCTTGCAATACATTCTAACATTTTCCTGTTTTCCTCTTTGGCATTAACCCCTGTCCACAGGTATACAAAGCCAAGGAGTGTTTGCTTGCCTGCCACTGTTTCTTTTAGCCATAAATGTTCCCTGCATCCCAGTCTAACCCTTTGAAAATTCATACTTTTATGAATGAATGCCCCAATTCCACCTCCCTTTCTGCTGCCCTCTGTTCTATTGCAATATTCCCAAGCGTAGTCTGGGTTACAGGGTGGTTGCTCCATGTCTCTAAGATGTGTTTCCGCTAAACCATATACCATTAATTCCTCCTGTCTTAACTGTTCTTCTATTTCCTCCCATTTTAGTCAATTCCTGCCACCTTGTATGTTAATGAAACCTATATCTGAATTAACTTGGCCCTGGCGCTTGCGTCTCTTTCTTCCCCTATGGCCCGCCATGTTGGTTCGGTAGATAAAATGAAACCGCTGTCCAGCGTTGGATTGAAACGGCTGCGTTTCTCTTGAAGTGTGGAATGCCGATGCATTGCTGCGCTACGCTGTGCACTCTGCGAGGGCGCTACGATCCGTGCGGGAACCAGGTTCGTTTTAGCTTCTCGCTTATTGTTTTTTTTACTTTGTGCCGAGGTTTCAGAGAACCAAATGCCACGTGACGTAACATGTGTCAGCACGGCAACCAGTGCGTAGCATTCGCTTTCTGCGCTCATTTTTCACAAAACTTTATAACTGATTTGCGTTTCAATTAAGATGCAGATCAGGGTCCTTGTTCTTCTTGGACAAAATTTGAAGCCGATTTCAAGCATTTACTAACTTTCTGACAGCGAATTAAGGTCTGGCGTCAATATATATATATATATATATATATATCGACGCCAACTTGAACAGCGTAATAGAGAAGGCAAATTTTTTCAGCCGGCCTAGGCTTGTTTGTTGTGGTCAAGCCTGTAGACTAGCCGCGAAGAAGCGCATCCATTAATTTGCCGGCAGATCGCGGCCATGGGCACTCAGTGCACTCCATCTAAAAACCTCGATCGCTCATTCCACGGCGAGCTAAGTGCACTCAAAGAATCATATGCGATTACTGCTTGGTTTTCTCCTTATTCTGCTGAGCTTTTTCTCATGATCAATTACTTTTAGAAGGGCTAGAAAGCTATCTCGACCGTTGAGGTGTTGCAAGGTCCCGCGCGCTGTGTTCCTCTAATGTCGTGTGATCGCACCCGTCAAAATCTTGTTGGGGTTTAGTCGATGGTTCATCTTAACTAAGAGAACTGCAGCGCCAAAAACAGGTACAGAAGGGGAAGACTCAAACAACAGGACTGGCGTTGTGTCTTCACCTTCTGTCCCTGGATTTTGTGCTGCACTGCTCTTAGTTCAGAATGCACCCGTATGTTATGCGCGTTAATGGGCCTTTGTAATGTAAGACACACTGTTGATAAACGGGAGGTTTGAACGTTTTATTTTTTCAAGATTCCTGCAATCGATATCCGCAGCGACAAAACGGATATCTTCACCTTTGTTTACCTTTTTTTCTTATATATGCGTATAAATTCTTCTTGTTAATACTGACTGCTAACAGCGCAATATACACTCCAACTGCGCCTTTCTCTCAACTGCGTGTTTATTCAACGAGGCGTATGCCTCGTTGAATTAACACTAGCAACGGCGCCGTGCTCTGAAAAGGTGACATATGCATTGCACATTGCAGTTAAAGCAATGGCATTGCGTAGCTGGCCGAAGGTCTTTTTTGATTATAGTGCATTGAACACCGCTGTTAGGGTCAGCGCGCACGATAGTTTGGCTTGCCACAGTGGTTGGTTAAAACACCTGTGCACTCAGCTAAAGATAACCGCTCGCTACCCTACCGCGGCGGCTGCGTTTTTATTGAGGGAAAACGCTAAGGCACCCGTGTGCTGTGCGATGTCAGTGCACGTTAAAAATCCCCAGGTGGTCGAAATGATTCCTGATTCCTCCACTGTGGCACCTCTTTCTTCCTTTCGCCTTTCACTCCCTCCTTTATCCCTTCCCTTACGTCTCGGTTCAGGTGTCCAACGATATATGAGGCAGATACTTCGCCATTTCTGTTCCCCCAAAACCAATTATTATTATTATTATTATTATTATTATTATTATTATTATTATTATTATTATTATTATTATTATTATTATTATTATTATTATGGTAATGCGGGACGCTTGAGCCAGAGGTCTAATGCGTGCATTAAAACAACAATGGTACAGAGTTTGACTTTTAAACCCACTTCTCAGTGCTGGTTCTTGCCATGGTAAGTGCAAACTTCAAGCGAAGCTGAGGACGCGGTAGGAGCATGCTGGCGTTGCCTGAAAGGACCTACATTTTTAAAAGATTAGCAGTGGAAGTAGTGCAGTGGATGAAGCGTGGCTTTTGAAATTCCGCTCGCGAGATTCATGACAGCTGCACTGGTGTCAACCAAGTACGCATAGCAAGCGACGCGCGAGCTCGACGAGCTCGACCGAACGAAGATGGAAACCACAAGCTTTTGGCGCGGTGCTACCAGACCTCCAAGCACTACCTTATATCATCTAATGGTTCTTGGCGCGCAAGCATCGTATCTTTGCGGCGGAGGGACGCGGAGCGTCTGTTTGCTCGAGTTCAGGAATAAGGATGCCACATGTCGCTGTCTTTTTAAAGTGATTCTTTGTGTTTGTGTCTACATGAAATAGTGATGGCGAATAGTACAAGATTGTATCGCAGGAAAGACATCAGAATTACATTATGTTTGTGTCTACATCAAATAGTGATGGCGAAGGGTACAAGATCTAATCCCAGAGAAGACATGAGATTGACCACGCAGATGGCAAAACGGAGAGCCTAAATGTTGCCACATTTCCATTGTTAAGGAATGAAGGTCGCTAATTTTTTTCCCACTCGCAAGAAAACACGCTATGCGCACTCTGGATACTGATGCTCATAACTTGGTTCCAAACGATCCGTTTCATTTAGAAACCCCGTCATCCTGATTTTTAACTAGCACATTGTCAAACAAAGCACTTATATGGTGACTACATTTGTGGCGTTGTTACTACACTGAGAGCTAAATAAAGTATGTTTGGTATGGCATGCAAGGGATGGCCAGCATAATAAACGACAAACACGATATTGTTAGGAGATACATTGCTGCAAGTTTCCTACAGTCCAGTTTTGTTCAAAGTGTTCTTCACTGGGGCACGTGACTAGGTAATTGTGGAGGTAAAAATAGAACTTTCGTGGTCACCTGTTGACATCAGTAGGGAGAACGATTACTACACACAGTCCTGCCCTGCGCTGGGGAAGGATGACAGTATTGTCATGGTCGTTACAGCTAAAATAAAAACAAAAGCGATGACGCTCATTGATGATGCTTACGTTAAGACAACGCGATGGATGTTCCCGTCTCAAATGAATCAGAGATAATGTTCTTGTTTTTATTAGGCATGAATTGAATGGCAAAGCTGAGAAGACAACTTCGTGTATTGGACTCACCTCGAATATTGAAGTAACCCGAAGGTTGTACAGCAGCGGCACAAAAAGGTGTGTAGCCAGAGGAAAGAACAGCAAGGGTGTCACGCCGCACCAAATAACGTGCCATCCGTAAGCGTAGTAGTGTGCAGGAAACCCGATGAGTCCCGTTGAAGAGTAGAGGGATGCCACCGACGACGCTGCCAGTGGGAGCATCCTGAGAGCACGGCTTCCGAGGAATACCTCCGACTTAGTGGCGGAGCCTCCTGAAGGAGAAACGTTCTTCCTGAACGAGTGATACAAGCCGAAGAGAAGGTTTCCTGTTGCAAGGACGCCAAAGAGGGCATATTCCAGAACCCGCACCATCCTGGTCTGTCACATCAGATATGAACGACCGCCTGAAATTACTTCTCCGGTTCCAGTATCTAAACTGCTTCAGCGTGTTGCGCCCGTAAGCGATCGATTAACACTCGGAAGACAACCGTCCGCCAGGTTCGAAAATCTGATTTTGAATTCTGTAAACTCTACGAAATCTACAGCTGCAACTGCCCGTCCTCATTTGCGGCTACAACATTATCCGCACATGTGAGATGCCTTGCGCCCCGTTCGCAATAAAAACACAGCCAATAAAATGTTGGGGTCCCCATTTATGGCGCAGCAGGTGCCGGATGTTTGGCTATGTGCGCACAAGTTTTTTTATAAAGCATCCTTTTCCGGCGGGCTCTTTAAAGAAAAAAACATTGGTTCGAAATCGTTATACGCTGCAGCCATATGGTATCCCGGGCAAATCTGACCTGACACCTCTGGAAACGGTTGAAAATTCCTCCACGAGTTTTATTCTATTAAACTGCAACGGTAGAAGCAGTACCAAAGGAGGAAAGCTAACGTGTGATAACCTTCTCTTTTATGGCGCAGAAAAACACAATCCTCCGTGTTTTCAATGAAATTCGCCATGTGCATTATTGAGGCGAAAGCTTCACTACGCTACCTCGTAGCGATTTCGCGGTGCTTACGGTTTTGACCTTCCAGTGAGCCAGAGGTCAAACACCTTACGGCGCGTTTCGGGTGTCCACCGATATATTTGAGACAGTTACTGCACCATTTCCTTTCTTAAAAAACCAATTTTAAAATGAAAATGACCCTCCGTGGTGGCTCAGTGGTTACGGTGCTCGGCTACTGATCCGGACTTCCCGGGTACGAACCCGACCGCGGCGGCCGCGTGTCGATGGAGGCGAAACGCTAAGGCGCCCGTGTGCTGTGCGATGTCAGTGCACGTTAAAGATCCCCAGGTGGACAAAATTATTCCGGATACCACCACTACGGCCCCTCTTCCTTCCTTTCTTCTTTCACTCCCTCCTTTATCTATTCTCTTAAGGGCCCATTCACACTTGACGGTCGCGTTGGTCAAAAAGCGACAGTCGCGGACCGGTCGCTCGCTGCTCGATTTTGCAGCCTCGCGACTGCGAGTCGCAAACCGCTGAACCAATCGGCGAGCGATCCGACCTTTCGGCAACGACGCCGCTCGCGGGTGCGCCGAGCTGCCGTATTCGTCACTAAGCCTAGCCGGTTTCACATCGATGCCGCAGCTGAGGGCGTTTCGGAACTGACCAGCGCTGTAACCAAGATGCTACTTTCGCAACGGATTTATTGTGAACCCCGTCTCATGATAATATAAAAATATGCTCGATTTCCGCGACGCCTTCAGGAGCGGAGAAACAGACGCCAGGCGATCGAGCCGCTTTGGGCAACAGCAGCAAAGCGGCTATGAGAAGAAATTTGCTTGTATCCAGCAGCTCGGAATTGGCCCACGACCTTCAAAACTGATTCATTTTTGAATTTCGACTTCCCAGAGCATGGTATGAACGCGAACAAACAACATACTAGCGCATTTTTCTGATGCTAGCGGCCGGCATTCAGGCTGGCTGGCAGGCCGCTTGTACGGCCGCGGTGCATATTGCCGCTATATCCTCCTCTGCACTCAGGTCGTCGCAGCCAATTGCTAATATCGAGTGACCAGAGCACTTTCGAGTGCCAAGCGCGAGCGCAGGAGACGCGGCCAAAGCAGACGAAACTCTCGAAAGCGCGCGAACGGCGTCATTCCCAAGAGTTCTCATTTCAAACGAGAAGGTGACCCGCAGGTCGCCTTTCCAAGTGTGAACATCGGTGTTGTCGAACTTCGGTGTAGTCGCAGGCGACTGCTGGTCGCGCGACCTCTGCGGCTCTCAAGTGTGAATGAGCCCTAAGACGTGGTTCGACCCGCCGTGGTGGCTCAGTGGTTAAGGCTCTCGACTACTGATCCGGAGTTCCCGGGTTCGAACCCGACCGCGGCGGCTGCGTTTTTATGGAGGAAAAACGCTAAGGCGCCCGTGTGCTGTGCGATGTCAGTGCACGTTAAAGATCCCCAGGTGGTCGAAATTATTCCGGAGCCCTCCACTACGGCACCTCCTTCTTCCTTTCTGCTTTCACTCCCTCCCTTGTCCCTTCCCTTACGGTGCAGTTCAGGTGTCCAACGATATATTGGACAGATACTGCGCCATTTCCTTTTCCCCAAAACCAATTATTATTATTATGTCCATCGATATATAAGAGAAAGCTACAGCGTCATTTCCTTTCCTCAGAAATCAGCTCATAATTTTTGAGTGCGGAAAAAATTGCGAAACTCAGGACCTGCGGCTTAGTTTTTATGGAGGAAAAACGGTAAGGCGCCCGTGTGCTGTGCGATGTCAGTGCACGTTGAAGATTCCCAGGTGGTTGAAATTATTCCGGAGCCCTCCACTAAGGCACCTCTTCTTCCTTTCTTCTTTCACTCCCTCCTTTATCTCTTCCCTTACGGCGTGGTTCAGGTGTCCAACGATATATGAGACAGATGCTGCGCCATTTCCTTTCCCGAAAAACCAATTATTATTATCAGGACCTGCGCGATTTTCGCGACGGAGAGATGGGGCTGCATGCATTAGCGCTGACAACGTTGTGGCAGACACGCGCCACTGCAGCAATAAGCCGCAGCGTTCATTGGGTATCCGCCGCTGTGTATCAGTGGTTAGGGCGCTTGGCTACTGATCCGGAGTACTCGGGTTCGAACCCGACCGCGGCGGCTGTGTTTCTATGGAGGCGAAACGCAAAGGCGCCCGTGTGGTGTGCGATGTCAGTGCACATTAAAGATCCCCAGGTGGTCGAAATTGTTCCGGAGCCCTCCACAACGTCACTTCTTGCTTTCTTCTCTCAGTCCCTCTTTTATCCCTTCCCTAATGGTGCGGTTCAGGTGTCCGCCGATATGTGAGACAGATACTGCGCTATTTCCTTTCGCCAGCAGCCGATTCAATTCAATTCTTTGGGTGACCAACCTCTCGCGATCGAGCATTAATTTAACCGCCACCTGGCAGGGTGGGCACGTTGCCTATTCAGTGTGCGGAACGCACTCAACGTTAGAGGCGAAACCGCGTCGACTTACCCGATACATCGTGCACAGCTTTCGCTCTCGAATCAGTTTCAGCAATAGTTGAACCGCAGCTAATTTTTTAGACCAGTGCTGGTTTTCACATACATGTTACTGTTCTTTCCGTATAAGACTGTTTAGTTACACGCATGCACCACATACAAAAAATGTTGATTTTAAAGCCTTAATTGCGCCGACAACCGCTCAGCAGAATCACTTTCCGTACGATATTGTTCGCGCTGAAGAGCTGAATTTAGGTATTTGCCCTTTCAAGTTATTTCTGCGAGACTTTCTTATAATTCGAAGGAGGCAAGACTTTTTTCTACGGTCTTCACTCTTTTCGTCTTTGTACTTTCGGAACTTGTTTCGAATTCACTGCTGTATTTTTGATCACTGCTTTCTTTTGCGCAATGGGAGCTGCGGAAGAGGTCGTAAGAAAGAAATCAATAATTGGAACGAAATAAACCAAATGATATGTGAGTAACTATGTGTAATTCTAGAATATGGTCTTGGTTTGCCTATATTAAAGATCACTAGGTGGTCTATAGTTAGTGCTTTCCTTGAGAGAGGACAGCGATGCACAGGCGTTAGTGTTTCTCGAGGAAACTGACAGGTCCCCAAAACTGGTTTTGCTGCCAACGCCGTGATTGGAGCGAGAGCACTTCAGCGACAGCATGCTTTCACATTTTTGGATTTTTACGCGTTTTTGTCGCGTTTCTATTTGGCGTTTCCTTTCTTAGGTTAGGCAAGACACATGCGTTCTAATTAGACGACTATTATCTGACCCGATGTTTTCCTCGCAACTGAATAGATAATAAATTTTATATATACGCTGTCATCGACAAACTGCCTCGATTTTACTTCTAAAAGCCACCTGGTCTTGCAGAAACAATTTCAGTGAATGTTTACTATATGCTTCAAAATACAGACTCATGTTGTGATTCACATGCAGATAAGCCAGCTGCGAAGCACCCTGTTGGCGATCATAGTCTTCGGCGTACATGATCCTGTCTTCACTATGCCTTTCCAAGCATACAAATTCCCGTTTAGTGACGAAGAGAGCCAGGAAAATTATGCACCTGTCACAGCCAAGTTACCTACAGACTGCGCAGCGCACTGTGATGAACTTCATGAGCGCCACCTGTTTTGGAAACGCCCCCAAGCGCTCGGGAAGGCGGTGGGACCGTTTTTCAGAGAGACCAGGAAGATATTTTGTTCCTGCAACTTCGGCAGTATGGCAGCCTTCGTACTTGACTTTTTCGGAACAAGTAATGGTAGAGGTAGACCAAAGCTTTTGAAGGATAACAAGCTGACCATCGCTTGCGCGGAAGAAATCTGCAGGGCTCGGCGAATGACTGCCCCGCTAAACAAAATCTTGTCTCGAGAACGCGGATTAGCGCTGCGAAAAAGATGGGGGCTGTAGCAGTGTGAAAAACCAGCTATGAGGTTCTAGTATCACAGTTGTGGGCTTACAGTCGTCAGGACGTTTGTGTAGAGCGCTTGAGGGCCGTTCTGTCGCATAAAGGAGGCGAATTTTTTAAGCAGTTTATGGTTCTAAAGACAACGTTGGCTTTTTTGGTCAAGAAAAGCTACAGTTCTCAATACAACGGCCCAACCAAGGTCGTTCCAGGTTGCCACCGAAGACAGGAGTGTTTTGCGACGCAACCGACAACATCTTATGCTAAAGGCAGAGACTTTCACCGCTACAAGTATTGATCACATGCCAGATGACAGCTGCAACAACGTGGTGGCCTGCTCGGTCCAAGCACGCGCAGACAGCGTGCCCACCACTAGACCCTCACCACCAAATCCAGAATCGTGATTTAAACGCGAAGATTTCGAGAGAAGATTTCTCCCAAAGATGGTCATTTCGCGGTTATTTGCAGTACACATGCCGCTGAAATGAATGACGTGCTATTGAGGTCAGCAAGGATATCAATAATTCGCGCTATCGCTCTGGTTGTTCATTTATGTGTGCATGCAACGCCCCCAAGCGGGAAATAGTTGCACCCGTCCCTATCGCAAACAACGAGAGGTCGGTAATCCCAGAGAGGTCCGTGGGCACAAATGTTTCGAAGCAGCTGCTCAAACCATCGCTCGCTGAACTGCGGGTTCGCCCTTGGGTTATTTGTCTGTAACGAAACTAGGTTTACACTCCTGAGGTGCTCGAACGATCGAAGTCTCCATCTTTCCCAAAAGTATTCCCAGGCCTCCTAACGTGCGGTTAGGAACGTAGTGCTGCGAATTAAGGCAGCGCGAAGACGTAAAGACCAGAAAGAGCTCCAACATCTTTTAACCAGGGAGTCGAAGTAAGAGCGACAGTTGCGGCATGTTGCTGTTTCCAACTGGGTCTCCGCTTGCCAAACGTGTGGTGGTGAGCGTGCCCTGGGGCGTGCTGGCAGTTCTCTTAGCAACAGTGAAGTGTACCGGATACGACGATGATTGTCTGAGGTGGTGCGGTACACCATTGAGTAAGTGCAGTGATTCGCTTCATATTCGCACTGAAACCAGAATAACTCCAATAGCCACAAAAAAATGCTTTAAGGCGCTAAGGAAGCTAAGTTGGGCATGCGGTGCAGAGGCGAGCTAACCGGTGGTTTATAGCGGTAACGAAGCGGACTGCAGTAAAAGGTAAATGTAGGACGCGATGGAAGATCAGATGGTTAATTGATAATCGCATGTTTGCTGCTATAGGACAGTTTGCAGCTACCCTGCTTGGCAGGAGTAGTGATTGGAGTCAATGGGAGAGTACTTTTTCCTGTATTTGACATGACAAGTCTAGAGAATGAATATTAAATAGTATCCGGTACCTCGCTATTGCCCGCCATTTTCTAAGCGCCTGCTAGCATGGCACAAGGCCTTATTACTTACACTTCAGCGGTTGTATAGACCTACTGGTGTTACAAGCACACCTGACGACGTGCGGTAACGAGGCCATTATGTTCTGCAAAATAATTAAACCCTCTTATTTGAAAATTGCGCAGTGATCACAAAACAGCGACCTTTTCTGAAAACTAACTGATAACCTTTCGAAGAAAGCTATACCTTAAGTTACATCCTACCGTGTGAAGTTGTAGTCGATGGCCAAAAATTTCACACAATGTTTTTGCACTGATGGCCATGTCATATTCGGCAGCAGTAACTGCAGTATTCTACTCTGTCAGGGCGTCATTCAGGACAACGGTCTTTAAACTTTTAGGATGGAGAGCAGCCGCAGTGGAGTTTACTTATTTACAAAAAGCAAAAAGATAGTTGAGTATGTATATCATTGTAGTTTTCTGAAAATGTGCCAGAATGTCAATACCGATCATGGCACCGGATGCCGCTTACAGAAATGTCTAAGCGATCGCTGTAGAGCACAGATGTCTACTTTATGCGAATGCTTCAAGTAGACATCACTTATGAAATAAAAAAAAACAAATGCCAAAATAAAGACCCTTTGAAAGCCAGTGAGCATGACGCATCCAACTTGCTTTAATGATGAAAGCGGTGCTAGAGGTGGCATTTACGGAAATCGTCAGGGCTATTCTTAATAGTGTAAGAGCGCTAGCTTTTATTTCGAAGGTCCCTGGGAATCATATAGTCACAGCCCCCGGAAGCGGAGAAGGGAAATTTCGAGAGTACACAGGTGCAGAGAGGAGAGGAGCGTGGGTCAGGAGAGCGCAAGGCCGTGCCTGACGCCTCGTGCCGCCTTCGTTGCTAAGTGGGGCAATGTACTTTCAATCAGACGCCGCCGAACGCCTCAAAGCGACTCTGAGAAAATTGTCCTCAAATTCATGAGGTTTTCCATAAAGTCTATGCACAGAACTTCGCCACTCGTACTTAAAATTTGCGTCCTGAAGCAGAAGTAATTAGTCACGAATCCGCACCAGTGGAGGAGCAGGATGAGGAAGAATAAACTGCATATGAGGAACTTGCGCTGAAGCTTGCGGTGCCGATTGCAGCGCCATAACACACTTCCTAGCGAGAAGAGCAAGCCGTTTTGGGTAGTACTCTTAGTACTCTTCCGCGCCACCTTCAGGCGCTTATTGGCGTGAGCCTCCGCGCTCTGTCGAAGGCGCACGTGCCGTGCGTCAGCTATCTGGGCTACGCCTAGAGAAGCTAGGCAATGAATGCTGTCAGCCAAACGCGGGTATCTAATCGCGCAGAATGTGTTCTCGCGTTTGCAGCGGCCCAAGCGGCTGACAAAAGCAGTTTTGAGTCACGGGATGGAACAATTGCAGTGCCACCTTGGCAGCGCAAGTTCCGCATACTGGTCTCTTGCTTCCCCGGAGGGCTCCTAAAATTCCAGAAGCCCTCTGGCCTCCGATTCGTCCTTCGCTAGAATGACCTGGCTTCGCTAATTCATCGGGTTGGCTGCAAACAGAACGTCCTCCCGGAAATAGCGTTATAGGTTTAGTATGGCGCCGACAGCCCGCTGCTGCGGGAAGGCCCAGTGATAATGGTCGAGGTCGGCCGCAGGAGCCTGGCAGATGGTGATAGCGCCGGGGAAAAGGGGGAGAGACCTAGGAGCGACTGAGTATACACGTCACCTGAGCTCCGCTATTTCGTGGGCTCTTCAGCCCTATCACGTCGTTTTTTTTGTGACAATCAACGCGACATGAGGAGCAGAATTCCAGCGTGGTTAACCCTGGCTGAAGCCATAAGTTTCTGGTCAACCCGGACATCTCAAATCGCAGAAGCTGGGAAACCGCCCCGCTAAGCTGAACGCGGGCCGTGATCGTAGGAATTCAGCTCGTCCCGGACTATGCCTGCCATGGAACCCCTGCCGGCTGCCTGGTGAACAGCGAGACGGGCACCACTGTCTCCATAAACGATGACAGCGGAACGTGGTTCGAACGTACGCGCCGACGCTAGCAACATCAAGCAATGCTGCTGCCAACGCCAGCGCCTGCGTCCGAGCACGGAGCGACCGCTTGCATTACCCCCGAACGTCCTGGGTGTAAAAAGGGGCACCTTCCTCGCCTCAGATCGACAACTACGAAGTCGTCGACAACAAGGCACGGCATGCGGTACTTCCAACCCCCCTGAAACCCACCAGTGCCAGCGCATCTGCATCAACAGCTGCGGGGCCCACCTCCCCACTGACACCCGCTGCGGGAGCGTCAACGAAGTCCTATAACATATGACCTGCCCTGTCACCAGCAGGAGTTACAGCAGCAACTTCTTCAAACTACTGCAAGCCAGGTCTACACATGGTACCAAACAACCACTTCCACCTCCGGAAACAGCCACTTCCACTCCTTCGGGGTTCACACGCACAAAAGACGCACCCATAGCCGAGCCCAGGGCCAAACGCGGAGCCGCTGCTGAAGCTGTCTCGAGAGCTGCAATAGATCTATGAGTCGGAGTCTCCCTCGGAGCTCGACTGCGTCGGCAGCTAGCAATCAGGACCTGCTCCCCCCCCATGGAGGGGGACTCGCACTGGAAGTCAGGGTGTGGCATCGACGTCCCGGGCACAACAGTATTTAGCGACGGTAAATGTGACCTGGACAGAGCAGTTCTCCCCCTCCCCCTATCTCTCTGCGCCGCAACAGTGGCCATTGCATCAAATGCCACCCGTTATCTCGCTCAAACCGTACACTTTCACTACCTGCCCTTCGATCTATGAAAACCTTCCGCAGCAGGCGGAACGCTCAGAGCATGATCTACAAGGTCGCCTCGACGCTGCTCGCTCAGTTGCTACAAATGAAGATGAAAATCATGACCGAGGTAAGCAGCATGGCACAGCAGACCATCAAAGGCCTCACTCATCAGGAGACGTTCAACAGGCAGACGTTCTCCGAAGGTTTAGTTTGGTTTATGGGGGTTTAACGTCCCAAAGCGACTCAGGCTATGAGGGACGCTGTAGTGAAGGGCTCCGGAAATTTCGACCACCTGGGGTCCTTTAACGTGCACTGACATCGCACAGTACACGGGTCTCTAGAATTTCGCTTCCATCGAAATTCTACCGCCACGGCCGGGATCGAACCCGCGTCTATCGGGCCAGCAGCCGAGCGCCATAGCCACTCAGCCACCGCGGCGGCTTTCTCCAAAACGTTTGCCTACCGAGTCTCACACCAGCCGCCACATTGGCAGACCCCACCCTTGCGCACATTCTTCAGCCACCGCCATCCTCTCATCTTCGGACAGAATCAGCGCCACACCACGAGCCAATAAAAGCACGCCAGACTGATCGGCCGCCTCCGAGTGTTGCAATGACTACCGACGGAAGAGGGGAGCTCTGACACCATTTTCGCCCCACAGCCGAAACCACTGATGTAACAGGATTGCAAGAACCAAACTGTTTTTCCTCGTTAAAGCGCAACACCGCGTAAAGCAATCCACGCGACGCCAAGGCATCGTCGGTTGTAACCCTTGTGTTCAAACAACTTGCTGCAGTTGAACATACATTCGACAATAGCATGGAGCCCACGTCCTCCTCGAGCTCATTTATACCCCGTTAGATGGGGCCATGCCAGCCCGTTCGTGCTCAATGTGTGCAGCACGCTCAAAGCTGAACAAGACACTTTCAGTACACTGTTTCTTTCTGCACGCCACCTAGTTAGGTCAGAAACTTAGTCAACAAGGGAGCCTTCATGACATAAGACGGAAACCACAAAGGGACGTCGCCAGGCCCTTGCGATTGCCCCGAAAATAATTCACCATCCTTACTAAAGCGGACCGAAGCACCCTCCTTGACAATAGCGTCATGGATGGATGGATGGAAGGTTGAAGCGTCCCCTTTGAAACGGCGTAATGGCAGTTGCCACTATGCTCAGTTTTTTATTTATTTTGGTTTACCTGTGCTGTACGTTGCTAATAAAATTCGCCATTTTCTTTAAGATAAGTCTTCCTACACTGTTAACCTTATGTCACCTCTCTGCTTTTGAGACACCAGTCTTCCAATCGCTTTTTTCTAATTTGCACCGCAGATTTATTTACACAACAATTGTTATTTCTAAACCATAGGGCTCACACAAGACAATGCAGCTCCACCACATGGACTGACGCTTTGGGAAAGGAAGAGGTTCCAGACATGCGCCAGTTGGGAACGTTGAAGGCTGAGTCGTAACATTTTTTTCAATATTGTTATTACTTTTACAAGTATTATTAAATTTAACCACTCGGCTACAAATCTCAGTGTCAATCTCCTGCGTGCGTTATGCATTTCCCGCTTAATTTCGCTGTTTCTTTTGTTTACTTCTTTTTTTCCGCAGCATTCATTTTATTTTCGTCCATGAAAACATTATTCTGAAAAGCTCTCTGTGCTCCCAAATTCTTGGCCAATCCCCCTATGTGGGCATGTGCCATTGTGTGAGGGTAACAAGAAAAACAACAACAACTGAGTGGCAGAGCGGACGTGTTGCTCGCTGGCCGTCGGCGCTCATAGGGACTCAAGCCATCTGCAATAAAAGTGGGGCCGCACCTAGCGCTCACAACACTTTCCCCGACCTGACTCGAATTACAACCCCTAGTGCCTGGAAAAACCGAAACCTTAGACAAAACCCTAGGCAGAGTCCACTATATGTTAGCGATGCATGTAGAGGCCACAGAAATCAAATCTCCCGTGCGCAAAATCCGGCTGAAAAAGTGGGACGCATTTCGTCGCAAACTGGAGGAGTAAGGAAACGGCCATCTGGCATTTGATGGATCGTCATCATCGTCATCATCATCCTCACTACGCCCACTGCCTCTCCCATATCTCTTCAATTAACACTTTCTTCTGAGAGCTGCGGAAACGTTATCCCCGGAAACTTCTTGATCACATTACCCACCAACCTTTCTGCTGCTCCCTGCTGCGCTTCTCTTCACTCAGAATTCATTCCGTTACTTTTAGTGACAATCAGTGATCTTGCCTTCGCGTTACATGCCTTGCCCAAGCTCATTTCTTCCTGTTGATTCCCCATATGGTGTCATTAACCCGTTTTAGACCCTTACCCACTTTGCCCTCTTTCGGTCTCTTAACGCTGCAACTATCATTTTCTTTTCACAGCTCGCTGCGCTGTCCTTAACTTCAGTTGAACCTTTTTCCTTAGCCTCCATGTTTCTGCCCCTCATGTGAGTACTAGTAAGATACAGCTGTTAGATACTTTCTCTTGAGGGATATTGGTGAACTGCTTTTCACGACCTGACAGAACCTGCCCAAATACCTTCCATTCCATTCATATTCTTCTAGTTATTTCGCTCTCGTAATTCGTATCGGCGGTCACAAAGGAGTAGACCAGATACTCCTGTTCTGAGGAGTATCTAACCAGCCTTTCCGGAGTGCGCTACGCGACGAGCCACTTACTCCTTCTAGGGATCGGATTTTCCTTCGGCCGCCGGAGGCGGCTCTTCTTTTGTGGCCCACAGTGGCTGCACCCCCGCCCCCCCCCCCCCCTACCCTACCTGCTTCCCTCCGAGCGGGGGAACGTGGGGGAGAGGCAGTCCGCCTTTCCCCCACCTCTTGTATTCCGTGGCAGTGCGGGTGCTGGCGAGTGGAGACACTACGGAGCGACTGCGATGTAGCCGGACGGGTCTGGACCACGCTGGGAGCCGCAGCTGTGAAGGTGACGCTACTCCTTTTGCGTTGCTCGCCCGCCTGCCGCCAGCAGGAGGGAACACGCGGACGCCACCCTCATCAACATGGCCGGGAAGACCCTCTCACTGCTCAACCTTCGTCCGATTGCATTCACCTAGTACACAAGCAAACTGGTCGAACACGCGACAATTGCCAACCTACATCGGCACCTCGAGGCTGCCGCTTATTCCCAGACACGTTGACTTCTGACAATGGCTATCCACTCAGGATGTCCTGCTGCAGATTAAGGATAAAGACATGGAACGCCGCAGTGCTGTGCAGACGAAACCAATTCTGGCTCTCGGCGCCAAAAAAAAAAGCTTTCTATAACGTATGCCATGACTTGGTCTTCGACAACTTTGCCTCGTCCTGCTGTGGTACAAAAATGTAAAAAAAAATTAGCAGTGGCTTAGCTCGGCTATACGAGGATATACGTAGCGAAAGCTAAGGCATAGCTTGGTTAGCCTTGGTTAATCTTGATTGCAAGTCTAGGTTAGTCTGGTTGTCTGGCTAGATCTTGTCACGTGGTTGGTCACGTGACCAGTCACGTGGTGCGATGCACCACGGTTGGAATGCCAGCACGGTGGGAATGCGAGCATGGCGAAACTGCGAGTTCGTCGCCGATGAAGCTTTCGGCACAGTAAGTCCTCGCCTTCATCGCAGACCGCACAGACTCCAATGGCCTAGGGGATGTCCGCTCAAATGTGATCGCGTTTACTTGCCCAGAAACTCCCCAGGTGTGAGTACCCTCACCGATACCGTTCTATGTCAGCACTTCAGTGCTACCTCGCCTCTTCGACCATATCTCTCCGTTACGCATTTCCTGTACGCGAATGATGTGAAGATTTGGCTTACAGAGGGCTCCGATGGCAACGTGGAAGACATGCTGTAAGAATCCGTAGATACAGTTCAAAGGTACGGGATTGCCGAAGGCCTGTCCTATGTGGCACAGAAGGCGGAACTCTTGGTTCTTCGCAAACTGCGCTGACGACCGGACAGGCTGCCCGCGATTTCCATCCACCCTGAAAGGATCCTAGTACCGCAACGAACACTCAGCGTCCTGGGCTTTTACTTCTAGGGCAATAATAGAGGCAGTCGCCCGGTACACCTCCTGCACAAACAAATCACGCTGATGACCCATATGATGCGCCTCGCATCCAATCGTCGTGGCGGTTGAAAGAGGTGGGCACATTGCGGATCCTGCAAGCACTCGTCGGCCGCCGCCTACAGTACCACACGCGCTACTACACATTCACCTGCAAAAAAAAAAACGCAACGCTTAAACGGTCTACTCCGAAAGGCTATCAAAACGGTGAAAGTAGATCCCCCACAGGTCTCAACGTAATGCCTGCTGCTCCTAGGCATCCCCAATTCGATCGAAGAACTGACCAAAAAAAACTCAACCCTCTGACCAGCTTGTCCGGAAGCGAAGAGTACGCACAGGCAGAGCCCTTCTCGACCACTTTGGGTAGCCGGTATCCAACCCACCTCCACCCCCGACCATGTGTACCTGGCGTACACGTTCCGTGCGTAGATACAGGTGGCACTAAGTTCTGGAAACATGCACCTGCTTCATCAATTATGTAAAGGACAGGCCCGAGTGCGAGCACTGATGCCTTCTTTTGGAAACTACTCCTCCACACTCTATAATAAGACCGCGAGGCACCCGACAAACCAGCCATCAGCATAGTGGTCACCAACGAGGACGGTGACGCACAAGCTGCCGCATCGAGCACGTTGGCTGGGATCTCTTTGGCGGAAGAAAGAGCTATCGCCCTCTTGGTTCTACAAGGAGCATTACACCGACAGCATGACGCGAGCCGAATAAACGTCGCCTCCAGCTCTCAGCCCAAATGCCGTACTTATGAATTCTGACTGCTGACTCCCAATGCACTGCGCATACTAAAAAAATCACTCTGACTCCAAGAGACTACCGATGGTACGCATCGTCCGGGCTTCAGGCCACCTGTCCCTTTCTGGAAACGAGAGCGCGCACGCTACGGCTGGAGAACTCTCGCATGGACGATGGCAGCACTCTGGCGAGCTCTAGCCTGGGCGATCAGCGATGGTTGATATCTTGGTCCCACGGGATAGCAGGCGCTATCGGTGTCCTTGACTGACGACCCCCTCCCGCCACGAGGACCGGTCTCCTAGTCACCCTTTCTAAGTTTTTACCACCACCTCTACCCGCAAACTGCACTCGTTCATTACTGAGCTTCAGCTTATGACCCTCAGATGCACAAATTACAAACTCCGTTTCTCAAAGTTTTCATGAGTCCGACGAGAGCTATAGCAATAAAACATCTTTTTGACGAAATTGTTGGGTTCGCCCGCTAACTGCACTCGTTCATTACTGAGCTTTAACTTATGACCTTGTGATGCAAAAATTACAAACTTTGTTTCTCAAAGTTTTCTTTTCATAAGTCCGACAAGATCTATAGCAATAAAACATCTTTTGACGAAATTGGTGGGTTCGCCCGCAGACACCGTAATCTGATATCAAAAGGCGGTAGAAATGCATGAAAACAACATTTTATGCCTTGAACGAAAATTACCATTAATTGCTGGCGCCTCGATGCACGTATAGGTGCGGACAAAAATAAATCGAGCACGCTATTGGCATTTATTATTTCTCACTCGTTGCGTAATTGAAATTGCGAGCTATGGTGTGTCAAAACTTCCCAGAAAGGGCGCACGCTAGTGCCCTTTCTCTAGGCAAACAATATCCCTTTATTTTTGGTGGGGAAGGCGGGATTGCACTAGAATTATATATCATGCTCTGTTTTCTTATGTGTGCACATGTACTGAATACGTCAGCTAAGTGAATTTTTGTGTAAATCGAGCGTGTGGGTTTTCTCTTGTTTTCCACAGATGTAGTGGAGTTTGCTCGGGCCATGCGAGCAGCAACGGATATGATGTTGTCGTGCAAGGACTACATCATGAAGCTCAACCTGAGCCCACTTATACTAAAGGCAAGCAATTCGAATGCAGCGTTATATCCTTCCCCATTGGTTGAAAAACGTTTGTGACTTTTTAGAGGCTACCTAGAAAATTACCGCAAAACACCTACACTGTAAAGAATGCTAGACACATAAATTGCGATCATTTTCGACACACATCTTCACACGCATTAAAAAAAAAAGCAAAGTCGACACCGCTAAAATTCCAGTCCCGCTCACCAATCAAGAATTACACATGGTGAAACTTTAGGATGGGTCGTCCGGCCCTAGCACCGCCAAGAGAGAGGGCATACGTTGAAAGGCGTCCACAGACTACGAAATGCGGTTGGAAAGTGCAGAATAGAAAAAAAAACCGGAGAGGACACTGAAGCTCCGCCTTAAGGGTACGGAGCAGTAGCGTAGTGGATTAGGTTATGCATTGTGAACAGCTTGACAACTTTTAGCATATTTTTCAATTGTTTCGATTAATTATTTGCTGATCTACACGCTAAATTTTCTTAATTAGCCTCATCAAACATTAGGTTTGGTTGTTGAGCATTCTGACACGCTTTGAATTTTCTTATTCAACTTTTTTCTTTTATAAAATTCATCAATCATTTGCAATGATTCCACTGACTCATCACCTATTGCACACCGATCAATGATCAATCATTACAACCATAAATTATCGTGATATTTTTACGCAGTCTCCGATTATTTCCGACATGTGTGCTGATAATTACTACGCCAACGGCTTTCCGCTCAAACGAGTTGTATACCCTATCAGGTAAAAAACCACAGCGGTGACTAAGTGAAAGCACAAGCTGATGGGCGAGTTGGTTATTCATAGTTTGATTTGAAGCAGCGCAAGGCCAAAAGCCAAAGAAGAGAGCCGAGAAAGAAACGGACGACACAGCGCTGAACTAACAACTGACGTTTATTTGGCACGCTGCACGTATAAATACATTCAGGCGCCAAAAAGGAAAACAAAGCAAAGAGCTCATTCATGCACTGGGATTCTGCAAGCCAACACAAGCTAAAATGTGCGATTCAGGAAGCGAAGTTCTTTTTGAGATAAAGACACTGATGGAGCGCTTACACATGTGTCTCCATACATCTTGATGTTCGAAGCCTCGATTATTTCGCGGCACAGCTTATCTCTGTTCCTATCCACAACTCTGCAAAATTCAAACTGTGGGGTGCACTCGCACTCACGACAGTGCATGCTGAGGTTACGGGACTCTTTATTATCTACATTGTTGCGGTGCTGCCTGAGCCTATCATTTAAGCACTGTCCTGTCTGGCCAATATAAAACCTATTACAAGTCAGTGGAATAGAATACACGACATTTTTTTGACACTTCCCGAATTTGCGCTCATGATTTTTCGTGCAAACGGGGATAGTTTTCCCTGGATTGTTGACACGCATGCACAAACTTGATAACTTAATGGGAGCCGAAAAAACAACATCCACTCCGACTCTTTTACCAACACTTTTCAAATTATGTGATAACTTGTGGATGTAGGGAATAGCTGCTACTGGTTTACTTGTTTGACATTCAGGACTCGGGGAGCATTTCAGTTTCTTCAACAAAACATCGGCCACAGAAGAAAGAACATGAAGCGGATAGCCACAAGCAGTAAGCCTCCCTACTTGGTTGCTAAAGCTGCGTGCGGTTTTATGTCGACAGGATTTTGTAATTGCACCCCTGAAGCTTGACATGACAATTCCTCTTTTAACAAGCTTCGAGTGCGCGGAACTATAAGGTAGCAACGGTTTATTAGCCCTAGGCTCGAAAGACCAGCACACGCTGCAAGGTGAAAACTGCAGGCTCAAGTCTAGAAAACTGGTTGTGTCCTCTACAGGAACTTCATGAGTTACTTCCAAAGGGGCAAGAACGTCAGAAAATACACCTCGAACTTTGGACACTTCACTACTAAAGGCTTCGCGTCCACAGGTGAGCAAAACTAGATAGTCATCCACAAAGCGAGAAACAGCTGCAACAGCTGTGCCATTTATGGGTGGTTATGGGTGGTTATGGGTGTCGGCTGCGGACCCGAAATACGCGGGTTCGATACCGGCCTAGGTGGTCGAATTTCCATGGAGGCAAAATTCTAGAGGCCAATGTACTGTGCGATGTCAGTGCACGTTAGAGAACCCCGGGTGGTCGAATTTTCCGGAGCCCTTCACTACGGCGTCCCACATAGCCTGAGTCGCTTTGGGACATTAAACACAATAAACTAACCGATCGGGTAAAAAAAAAACCTGACGACTCTTAAGGTTAGCTTTTAACAGCAGCACGCGATAGTGTTATCTGGCCACCGCGGCTTATCATCAGCCGCTATTGCCAGCCCCGCGCGAGAAAGGGCGATTGCTGTGTCGCCCCAAATCGGCAGCCCCTATCAGCATCCCTGTGTGAGGAGGGGGTTTCGCGCGTCCTCCTTGCGAGTGCTCCTAGGATTTTTCATCACGAACGACGTGGCGGAGCCTCGGCAGCATTGGACTGTGGCGACGCCGGCTCTTCTGCTTCGCGAGCTCCTCAACTCACTCGCGTTAAAAAGACGCTGTACGACAACTGAGACGGAACGAAGTAGAAGAGCTGCTCTGCTTCTTAAGCACGCGCCAGAGGGATCTCAGCGCTTTCCTTATAACGGTTTCTCATGCACCCCTAACGAACTAGCAGGTTTTGGTTTCGGTGAGCGATGGAGCCAGCACCAGATGGCGCTAAGATCGAGTGGAGCCGTGTCAGCCTAGCGTCGTCGTCTCGAATTGCGGCACGGAAGGGAACGCGGAGTGTAGAACAGACCGGCTCGAGTCTCTCCCGTAGGAAATATCGTAAGCTGCAGCGGCGCGACGGAGAAAGGAGAGATGCCTGCCTGAGCGAATTCATTCAGGTGGATATCGTGAACGGCAGTAAGTAGACTTGCGCGCCTCTCCGTGTCCCAAATGGAGAATTTGTGCTCGTTTTGGGCGCTGACCTTCAAGAAAACGTGTTTCCTTTATAGCGTTCCTAGCAGGCGGGAGAGAAAATTATGCCTCCACGAACTAGTGGCGCGGGCTAAATAGAAACTACGACACGCGAAGCATCGCGACTAATCAATTTCGATTTGTGTGTGGATGATGTGTGGTCGTCTAGCTCGTGCTTGACTAGGCTGACGAAGTAACCAAACACCTTTGGGCATTGTGTGGGCGTTCGCGATTTTATCTTCGTTTGGACACTGTCCGAAGCATTTATATGATTTTGATTTCCACCGATATGCATTACATTGGTGGCCAATGTTACCTAAATGCGGTGGACGTCAGCTTACCAGCAGCAAAAATGACGCATTTTTCCGACCCAAGAATTTCTCGTGCAACCATTTTAAAACTTTCGAAAGCGCTGCTACGGGGGACACCAATAGAAAGAAAACGAAGGACAAGCGCTACTATCAACTCAAGTTTATTGGAAAAAGCACATAAGGTTAAATAGGTAAAAACCAGTGCAATATAAAACATGAGTTGCTGTTTGCACCTTGTGCCGAGGGAGTGGTATATGAAGTACCGTTAACATGCGGAAAGAGTTATATAGGCCAAACTGGTAAATGTATAAACACACAGCTACGCCAACATAATTCGTTTTTAAAGGTGGCGTCTTCCTCTTATTTGGCCCTGCATTAGAGAGACTGCGAACTTAACCATTCTAACCCGTTGGAAAAAAATGCATGTGTACCTCTGTTCAATAGTATAAAGATTCTGTATAGACATTCCAATCAGCTAAAAAGGAAATTATCTGAGGCATTTCATATTCACAAAAACTCAGACACGTGCGACAGCCCACCATCTGTTGTCATCCATGATTGTGAAATTCGGTATTTTAATTCAACACGGTGATTCGTTTTGTCATTCGGGGGGTAGGCGCATGCGCTGCTGGCTGCCTTGTGTGAGCTATTTAACCTTATGTGTTTTTTTTTCAATAAACTTCAGTTGATAGTACCGCTTGTCCTTCGTTTTCTTTCTATTGGTGTCCCACGTAGCATCGCTTTCGAAAGTTTAAAAATGACGTACCAACTCGCTCAATTGTCCGTGTTACTAGTGCAACCATGTCGACAGTTTAAGATAACAGTGCAGGTTGAATGCGAGGAGGGAAGTGACACAGGAGGGCTAGTGAGGGGCGCAGCGGTGTGACGCACGGAAAGTAAGTAATTTTGTCGGATAATTAAGTCGCCCAACCTTCTCAAGGAATGTTAGTGTGTCCGAAAATTAGCTGCTGTTTTCGGCTAGCCGAATTATAGATTCTGGCTTAAGAGCAAAAACAAATATAAATACGCACAATAAATACATGGAGCACGAGTACTACTAGTAAAAAAGTGCTATGAACAAAGTAAACGCGTGTTGGGAGACGCAGCTGTGATGGTCGAGTGGTTTTGAGGTCGGCAAAACAAGATGCTTCATCTGCTCAAACGCCAATACGAATCGCGGTCGGTTACTTAAGATGCGGAAGTTTTTTACCACTAAAGTTAGAAAACATTTCGGCGGGTCAGCATGAGATTCGCCTCCACATTTGTTTCGAGATGAAGTTCGCCTGAGATTGGCGGTTACTTGTGTTTAAAATACACTACACTTCAGGCAACAAATTCATGCTAAACTCTTGCTGTTTGTACGTGCTTTATTTCTTCGTCGGGTTAAGGCTGGCGAGTCCTCGTTTTGTTCCGTCATTCTTGTCATGTTCTCTGTCGTTTTCATAGAACCTTCCTTTTAATACTCTGCATATGTTAAAGTGCTCGATAGCCCTCCCAGGCCTGCACTGAAGGTTCACATCCAATCCAGATGAAAGGTTCCTGCTGGCGGATGTCGAGATCTATTGTCAAGATGGCCCGAGATCAACTGCAAGTGTTTATTCCAGATCTAGTGAGCGTGTCGCCTCAAACGCTAAAAGGCCCTGGTTCGAATCCTAGCCTCAGTGCAGATTTTTCCCGGCTTTTCCACATTTTACACTGACGGAATCGAAGATTCTCGGCCACTGGCCGCGGTGGTCGTCGGCGGTGAAGGCCTCCAAGGCACTGCTCCGCTTTTTGAAGACTTCTGGCCTGCACGATAGGCTGTGTCTTTGCTGAACGGTGTGACTTTAATTTCCTGTAACTGTCTTTTCTCCTTCATCTTTTTCTCCTCTCATCCCTTTGCCCCCGTGCAGGGTAGCAAACAGGCTATTCGCCTGGTTAACCTTCCTGCCTTTCCTCCTCCTCCTCCTCCTCCTCCTCCTCCTCCTCCTCCTCCTCCTCCTCCTCCTCCTCCCTGTCCTCCGCCTAGTGAGCGAACCTGAGAAGTTATTCTCCGCAGCATTTGCCAACTATAGCCTTGCAAAATCTTGCCGACGCCGACTTCAAAGAACGGTGTCGTCTACAGGGGCAAAAGTTATGGCCTTTCCAAAGGCGCTTTGACAATTTTCTTCATCCGATCCCTATCCTCGAAACTGGCACTTAGCATCAGCTCAGAAGCGCGTTGAAAACTGGATTCCCTTGCATGACTTCTGTAGTGTATCGAAAGTACGATTAGGAAAAATCCCAATTATAAAGATTTCGAGGTGAATTCGAGTAGCTCCCTTGACGCAGAGAAGTCGTTGGCAGCATAGGAGCGCACCTTTTTGACCGAAAAGCTCTGTGACCCTTCCGAACAGTGAGAGTTCCGTAAGATATTTTTCCAAAGCGCAATGGAGCTTCAGCCGGCTCAGAAGCTCCCTTGTGAGGATCAGGGTGTATCACCTTAGAACATCACGCTCTGGGATCGCCTGACTCCGGCTCCACGCTAGCGTGGTTTGTACGAAATCCTTTGCGCTACGTCGGATATGGGCACAAGTGCTGCCATTGGGGCGACGTAGAACGATTCAACACTGTGCAGCTGTGTTTTTCTGTTAAGCTACCCTACTGAAAGAAGTTGAATGATGCAATAAACTCATACAGTTTTTGAAACAGATATCATACATGTTTCATATAAATGTAATTAATTTTTGCAAAAGCAAACATTTGTATTATATATGTCCAGCAATAATTATACTAATTGTATGACATTTCTATGACGTAGCCTGTTTGAGGTTATTGCATAATAAACTTTTGTTCAGCAGGGTAGAGGTATTTCTGCAACGTTTGAGGCGATGGAATGTGTAAGTAGATGGTGCAGCTCATGTGACCTTCACTGAAGGTTGACGGACAAAGAAATGCGGGGTAGCAAGGCTCGCTTTGAAACCATTTGAAGTGAATGACCTTCTGGGGTACTGAAATGACTTATGCTTTGTTTACAATAGGCAAGAAGGGCGGTGCAATTGCCGACATGGTCCTTAGAAGGCCATCACCGCCTCGAATTTAACCCTGTCATCTTTTATGTCATCTCTTATTTTGAGAAAAAACATTTCTCAGCCTAAATTGCAAATAAATTATATAGAAAGCCAATTCAGCAGATTTCCAACAGAAAACGCCCATGGTTATTTTGCAGACGAATAGACAAAATTGCTTACAAGCTGTCAAAATATTTTGAGAAAGCAACTCACTAAGACTTATGAAACTACCGATCTAGGGATCCGGTAGTTGTTTTGTATTTAGAAGAATCACTTAAAAGGAAAATCATGCAAAAAATAGACAAATGTTATGAGGGCAGCATCTCTCTGCATCAATATTGCTGAACGCTTGCTACTAAGCTTGAAAATTACTTATTTTTCTTCGTCCCCCTATTAGGCTAAAAATGAGCCGATATAAAAGGTGAAGTATGCTATATTCGGCTTGGACGAATAAATTAGCACTTGTTAGCGCATACGAAGAGAAAAAGCAGCGGGTTAGCATATTGCGCAGTTATGTATATAAAGCATGAATGGTTAACGCTGACACCACGAGCATTATTTCGATAAGTGTTCCCGTTTTTTTTTTACATTACGATGTTTAGCCTTGTTCATGTAGAAAATTTTCCTTATTCGGCTTGCATTTCTGTTATTTCCCCATAAACTTGCAAAAATGCAACTTCTTGCTGGTCTTTTCCTTCCCAGGAACATCGGCGGCTGTGCATTGCACTACGCATGTGTTACGCATACTCCAGCTACGAAAACCAGGTACATCCCGCGATCTGGCACCGCATCTGGTGCGACTAGTGACGAAAGAAAACATTTCAGAGCACGGCATCTCTTCGGAGGGCCATCTTGCGCTGCATGGAGAAGATGCTTCAAACAGTGACCGCTATAAGTCCGGTATGTATTTTTGTCACAGTGGTACGCATGCCAATGTACCTAAAGATATTGCCGATCAAAACAGTTCCATATAATGCTGCTCGAGAGGCGAAAATGCATGTATTATGGTTAGCTCGAACCACACCTGTGGCTGCCAAGTACACACCGAAGAAAAATATTCCGCATGCACACTTTTTACTCGCACCTTCCAAAGGTGGTGCCCTTCCTCGGCAGAGCAACAAGGCATTGAGGCAGACAAGCACAAAAAGTGGCTGCACCTCGGGCTTGCCGTGAGTTAAGGTACTATCGTAGCGAAAGCTACACTGGCCACGAACTTGCGATTTAGCTGTGGCGGTGCTCGGAGGAGGCACAGACACAGACCTTGAGCCGTCGCCTAGCAACCGACGCAGCTGGGCGGACGCCGCGAGCTCGCCGCGCCATCTGGCATGACGTCACACCGCGCGCCGCGCCGTGGAGCCGTCGTTTCCCACCCTTACGCACTTAGCCGCTAACCAATGTATTCGGTGGCGGCATCTATGGAAGCCACCGAAACCCCCGCACACTTACTGAATAAAAAAAAACCTGTATTGAGTCTGGGAATCGAACCAGGGCCTTTGGTGCGAAGACGCTGCCACTCTGCCACGACAGCTTTTTTTGTCTTTATTGCCTGTTTAGACAGTTTACAACACATCACATATGTTCTGCGCTGCACTCTCCAGCACCAAGAGCGGACATGTGTTTTACTCACGGCTCAAGGTTTAATTAAGAATAAAGGCGCATCTAGCGAATGCACGGGTTTCATATATCAACTCTTCCGATCCAGAAGTCGCCGCGCTTTCGCTACGTATATCCTGGCCTAACAGTGCTAGGCCATCAGCAATTTTTGTGTAAATCGTTGTGAATGAGTAGCGTTCATAAGGGGAGTGTTTGTAAAACTGTATAAAAAATCTAGAACGCAGTGCGGAATGTGAACCACGCCTGGGACCTCACTTTCAGGACGAAGAGCGTTTTGCTAGATCGAACCACACCTGTGGCTGCCAAGTACACACCGAAGAAAAACATTCCGCATGCAAACTTTTTACTCGCACCTTCCAGAGGTGGTGCCCTTTGTCGGCAGAACAACCAGGCATTGAGGCAGACAAGCACAAAAAGTGGTTGCACCTCGCTGTGGCTTCGCTCGGTCACTTTCTGTGGCGTGTCTCTCTAGATCATGTTTTGTAAACTGCCCGACAATTTTTACTTTATTCTTCTTTTTTTGATGGAGATACCCAGTGACTGTCTCACTTCTGGGTGCATACTTTAACCATGCTGTGAGAGAAGGAAGGTAGATACGATTGAAACAAGATTGAGAAAAGAGGTGCCGTAGTAGAAGGCTACGCAATTATTTTTTTCGGGAAATCTCGGTGTTTCAGTGTCGCACAAAAGCTAGAGGTGGAACATAGCAGGCTTCTAGGACCGAACTAAACAAAGACTGAGCTAGGTCCGAGCTAAAGATCTTGCATCCTTCCAATTTGGTGGTGAAATCTTGGATGTGGGGAAGGGGACAACTATCGTGCACCGTGTGGGCGTTGAGCTTCCGGTAGTCTCCGCACGACCGCCAGTCTCCTGGTTCTTTCTTGGGCACCAGATGGAGGGGTGAGGCCAGATGCTGGACTGAGGTCGTATTATACCCAGCTGGAGTATGTGCTCGAATTCCCTTTTAGCAATCGCCAGACGCTAATCGAAGAGACGGCGTGGTCGTGATGCGAAGAAAAGACAACGAGTAACAATGTGGTGCGTTACGCTTTGCCTAGGTGGCTGGTTGCCGGCTGAGGGCTTCGTGACCTCAGGAAAGTCTTCCTGGACTTTAACGCGTGGGCGTATCGGAATCAGCGTGCGGATACCAATGAGAGCTACAGCCGATATGACGTCAGCGATGGAAAGGCGCGTCTCGCTGTCGATGAGGAGATGGCGGCGCATGCTGACGTCCAGGTCAAAATGGGCCAGGAAGTCGGAGCCGAGGATGACATGATGTCGCCCACGATGAAGACCATCCAGAAAGTGCGCCGCAGGTCAGTGTGAAGAGCGAAGGACCGCAGACCATACCTAGCTAATGAAGGAGAGTTCGCCGCACGGAGGGCAGGTTCAGTTCACTTTGAAGTGCGATCAGACTTGGAGGTTGGCAGTGCGCTGACCTCGGCGGCCGTGTCGACGAGGAAGCGTAGGCCGGAAATGCGTTCCTGGACAAAGAAAAGGCGGCGGCGATGAAAGGCGAGGTCACATGCCGTCGTCAGTGATTTCGCCTCGCGTTTCCTGGCCAGTTGCATAGGGAAGTGCACCGCCGGGCACGGTGCTGGCAACTGCGATGATACCTGAACATAGGTGTGATAAGAGGCCTGCTCGAGCGTGGGCCACTCGGGGAAAAAGAACGGCAGCCAAGGCATGGGAAGGAACCTAGCTGGCGATGTGAGGACGTCCGCAGGGTGCCTAGATAAGAGTAGAGCTAATAAATGCGGGCCTCTAAACGGCACATGGCAGATGACTCTGGTATGGAAGTGAGGGCTGCGACGGAAAGATAAGGGGCGTCGTGGGTTCGTGTAGCTAACTGGGCGAGGCGGCCGAGGGGCAAGTCCACTGCAGCAGCCAAGACGAGGCGGGTGGCCTGCAGCGAGCGCTGCAGGAAAAGCTCCCTCAACAACGCACTGTTGGTGTCGATGTTGCTTTCTCCCAAGAGCTGCCGCATACTGGTAAGAAACTGGGAGCGGCGGTGATCCCCAAGCTCTTGGCGGTGAGCAGGTGCTGAAGGCGCACACTGTCGGATGCTGTGGTGCGGTCTAGAATGTTCTGCTTGAGGTACTGGTATGCGACACCTCCCGATGCTCAAGAGACGACGTCCGCGACCTCGACGTCTTTAGGAAGCAGGCAGGAAAGTAGGATGTGAACCGAGAAGTCTACAAAGTCAGGCGGTGGAGATGTGAAATGGCTTCCGCCTGTGCTAATCACACCTGCGGGTTCTTGCCTCAGAACGATGGCAGGGGGAGCTGAATTGCTGCAACGTCCTGTGCACGTAAGGCGGCGTCAGGTGCAACGTCGCCTGAGGGCGGTAGGTTCTGGGGTGGATCATTTCTCACACCGGAGTCAGCACTGTCGGGAAATCGCGGTGTTGAAGTGGAGCGCAAAGCTAAATGAGATAGTTGAGTAGGCAATCTGAACGGCACCTGATGTCGGTATCACGTTCTACTCTTAAAGGCGAAGCTTAAGATTCCCTTAATTTATTTACTATAAAGTTGATTGTAGCAGGAAATATAATGCATAAAATTCATTCCCATAGATTGAAACCAATTTCTGAACTTGACAGAAGTTTTATTGTTGGAAGTAGGGAGTAGTTCTGCGACTAAGGATTTTAGGCGTTGAAGATTTTTGCAGGATGCGTGTGGGAGACCAGATGAATGCTATTTGCGATTATGATGGGGGTAAATGAAAACATTTCGACCCATCAGCTGAGAGAAGGTGCAGATAGATTTACCTTTCTGAATCGTTGAATTCAACACCAAGTTCTTTCGATGAGTATTGCCTTTATTTTGAGTAAAGGTGTATTCTTCGTGCGTGCGTGAGTGTCGGACACCTACTGGTAATTTACATCCATGAGCCACCACCGACCTCCACCTTCCAGAATTTCCCCCATCATCCCTAACCCCCCTACACCCTCCGGAAATCCTTCAACCCCTCCCCCAGAAGCCTACGATGCGGCGGAGCGAAACAGGCAATGTATAGCGATTCTGCTAACGCATATTTGTCCAATTCGGACATGCGATCGCCTGTGCATTTATTTATTCTATTTTTTTTTTGGAGGGGGGGGGGGGGGAGGGGAGATGGGGTAACGCAAAAGCGTTAATTCTCTCGGTCTGCACAAAATCCGGCGCTGTCGTCAGTGCGGGCGTTGTCGGCGTTGTTATAGAAAAATCCCGGTAGAAGCAACCAGGTGGCAGTCTGTGGTGCACCTTAGGTCACGTTACTTTGTGGCGCCATCGTAACCTACCCAGCAGATTGTGAGCAAACTTACCGCAGTGACAGGCGGCAATTAAATTAATGATTGGTCGCTCGGAAAGAGCAACCTGGGTCGTACAAGCCCCACAGGTGACAGAACCCGCCATCGCAAGCCATTGGCGCATCGCCTAGCCGCTCCATCACTGCGCAAGGCGTGGTTTGACGACCCGCACGCATCTATAAGTGTATGTCGAAAAAGCCCAATTCCCGATATATGGCCATCAACTAACCAATTACGCTACTGCGTCATACCCTTAGGGCGGAGTTTAAGTGTCCCCTCCAGATTGTTTTTTTTTTGTAGCGAAAGCTACATTGGCCACAAAATCGCAGTTTCGCTGTGCTCGCAGTCCCACCGTGGTCGCACCGCACCACGTGACCAAACACGTGACAGGTCACGTGACGAACCACGTGACCAACCACGGCGCCGGCAACTGCTCCGCACCACGTTACCGACCACGTGACCAACGTCTGTGCGATTACTCTAAACAATGAAGCAACATTGAAATGCGACTGTCGCAGCCGCGATCGAACAGATTTTTTTCGAGTCAGCAGCCAACCATGATAACTCAGTTACTGTTGGGAATAAGACATATTTACGAACATGTTTCAAGAATGCCCCCTTGCATACTCACATAATAAAATATAAATGTTGAGTGTTCATAGTATATTTTTGGCATATTATTACTTCGAACGGCATTTTTGCGGATGAGAACAATATAGCCATTCAAGCTGCTTGTTTGCCCAGCCGCTATCTCTCAAAACGTCCTTGTCACGACTCATTACGCATCCGGCACGCATTATTCTTTATGTGTTGGACATTTTCTGCTTATGAAGAGGCCAGAACAGATATTTTATATTTCAGGAACTTATTATCAAGTTCGGTCTCAATGTGACTACCTTGGTCAAAGCTGCGACGGTAAGAGAACATTTTATATGTATAATAGTCACACCTTCTGATGACCGAATGATAAGTCATAGTAGGCGTAAAAGAGTGTGCACATTCTGGGGAGGCAGGCGGCGATAACATGATGCCAGCCTGGTGGCCGACAGCCAGGGGTAACTTTCCGGAGAAACGAGCTCGGTTAACTGATGATTCTCTTTTGGTTTGGTTTGGTTTATTGAGGTTTAACGTCCCAAAGCGACTCAGGCTATGAGGGATACCGCAGTGAAGGGCTCCGGAAATTTCGAGCTCCCGGGGTTCTTTAACGTGCACTGACACCGCACAATATGATGATTCTCTGTTGGTTTGGTTTGGTTTTTTTTTATACGTCTTTATTTCTGCATAAAGTAGGCCTAGCCTTGCGGCATAAATGAGGGGCTTCATGGGGGTGGAGGTGGGGGAGGGGGAGGAGGGCCGGTATCCACTTCTTCGAAGTGGGGTGGTCCTGTGGTCGGCTCTGCGAAGAAACGGCCAGGCCCTTCTTCTTCCTTGAAGTTGGTTTGGTTTATTGGTTGTTTAACGTCCCAAAGCGACTCAGGCTTTGGGGGATGCCGTAGTGAAGGGCTCTGGAAATTTCGACCATCTGGGGTTCTTTAACGTGCATTGACCTCGCACAGTATTATGACTCTCTTTTGGTTTGGTTTGGGTTATTGGTGATTTAATCTCCCAAAGCGACTCAGGCTATGAGGGATGCCATAGTGAAGTGTTCCGGAAATCTCGACCACCTGGGGTTATTTAACGTGCACTGACATTGCACAATATTATGATTTTCTTTTAGCGGCCCCTGCAGACATTTAAGTCACGAGCGTCGAAATCGAAATTGTGATCAAGTACATCTTAAGCAAGCGCTATGTGGCGACCTAAATGAACAGACGTTGAAGTATCGCTCAATGTGCGGCCTAGTTTCCACTTCGCTTGACGACTGCAGTGAAAGAGGGGGCAAACAATAAAACAAATAGCCGAAATGACCACGCCGCAGGTTTGCAAGTATTGTACAACATCACATTGGCCATGCTGATCCGGCATAATTTACAACTTATATTTTAGTGAGCTATCTTGTTTATAGTGCTCTTTATGCGAGCGGCTTTCACTTCCACCAGTTGTTTAATGCTTGGTATTCGCGCGGTGCAAAAATATTGTGAGCACGCACAACTTTTATAATCCACACAAAAAAAACGAAGAGACGATAATTTTGTATCAGTTTTGTGATTTCGGAATAGTGGGATTTATCACTCCGAAGCGAAACATGAGCTACAAGGGATGCCGCAGTGGAGGCCTTCAGATTAATGTAGACGACCTGGAGTTGTTTATAACGTGCGCTGACATCGCACAGCAGACGGGAATTATTGTATTTCTCCTCTATCAATATACGGGCGCCGCAATCAGGATGGACCCACGAATTTGATCACCTGTCAAACCCCAAAGACACTCAGCTACCGTGGTGCGCCGCACTGAATTTTATTTTGCATTGCCGAAAGGTAAGTCTTTATCTTGACTTATTTCTTCAAAATATGTGAGGGCTGAATAACTTCACTTTTATATGTAGTTATTGTATTCCGTACAATATTAAAAAAGATGGTACGCGATGATTCTCGGCCGCTCAGGTGCATGATGTGAATATTTATAGCGCGAGTTTGAAAACCTCAGCAGTAGTGAAAAGCAGTAGGTTTAAAAAGAATAACAAGGAAAGGAAACGACAAATGCAATTACACTCTTAGTAATAAGCATTATCAGCGGTAGCTGTTTGCGTTTTGTGCTGTTGTACAGTATTTGTTTTTGCCTTGAGATGCTGGTTGCTTACTGAAGGCGAATGTGTTCTGACGGCTCCACCACCATTTTCGACTTGTATGAGCTTATGGAGGAAAATCTTCAAGCGCCGTCCAATCGTTAAAAAAGATGACGTTTTGGCCCCGGCTTGCGGGGGCCTTGTTCACTCGTTAAAAAAGATGACGTTTCGGCCCCGGCTTACGGGGGCCTTGTTTGTGAACGATTGGTTGGCGCTTGAAGATTTTCCGCCATGAACATACCCGACCAGACGGGTTTCCGTCGAACTCTGGATTTCATTGTATGAGCTTACCACGACAGCGGCTCTTTCTACGTGCCGTGACACGAGCTTCTGGACGGTGTTGTGCCGTTTCATCCGTGACACTATTGTCAGGCTGACTCACCTGCCCACTCGACACTACGGGACAGTGTGCAACTTGAGTTCGCAGGTTCTATTTATACTTAGCGCCGACATCTGTGTTCAGCGCCGCCCTCTATCTACGCAGGTAAGTTCCCCTCCTTTTAGGCGCCTTTTCCCGCCTCATACGCCATTCCTTACCACCTCCTCTTCCTGTGCCTCTCTTTGTGGGTTTTCGTTGCATGTTTGTTTTGGCCCCTGTAGACTTTTCTTCTTCGGGAAAGGAATGAGAGGGCACAATCAATTGTAGTGGCCGCCATCTTAGATTAGAGAAAGCGAAACTATGCCGCCATTTCGTCCCACATAATTCCACCTCTATCCACCGTATTGAACCGTGACGTCATCATTGGCACGCGACAGGTGGTTGTTTCTACAAAGCTATTGTAGATGGCGCTACAAGCCTCAATGCGAGATGCGCTGTTTTCTAGTTGCTGCCACAGATGGCGTTGTGATCAAAGGTTGTAGCAGACCCCACGAAATCTGGAAACGTGATGAGTAAGAGCTAACGCTCTTAAAATGAAAGGCTAGAATAAGGCCGGCTGTTACCATGAACTCGGAAGATCTCATAGCTCGCGCGACTGAGCAATGAAGCATAACGCACTGGAGAAGGAGGCGTCGTGTTTTTTTTCTGTAAGTATTGATTGAAAAATCGGACTGGGCTTTTTCACAGGAATAATGTTCCTTGAAATCCTCCCTAACATGTCAAATTCGACGGCGTCTTTACGCTTCGGGCAGGATTTGCTGCAAAGCTATTGAAATTTTAAAGAATTTTTGATCCATGCAAACAATGAAATTTTCGTGCCTTTTGTTTGACAAGCGCAGTTTTTGAAGAATTAATGGCTCAATGGCTTTTTTTGCAGCGGCTTTAAATGAAAAGAAAAGACTCGGCGGTCCATTCTTTAGAGATGTTTGTTTTATGAAAGAAAATATACATTGTCCAAAATTGACTTTTTAAAAACCTTTTACCCCATCCTGCACTGCGTCCACGCGCACGTACCCACACGCCTCAACCGAGAGTGGTCTAACGACACACCATACGGATAAGAAGGTTCTATACTCGAAACATTGTTACTGTGGCGTGGTTTATGTTTGAGAATGAATACAGCCGTTAGTTTCCTGTCCTGTCACGGGGTATCAAAAGTAGCTAACTAGACCGCTGTCCCGAATTCTTGCTATCAGTGTAGTGTATTTGGCAGGTCCTGTCAGCTGACGCTAGGAGGCAAGCATTACACTTGAAGAGCAAAACATTGTTATTAGTACCGAGCCCATAACTTCACTTCCAGTTGTTTTAGTTGCAAGTTAGCGCTCCTCCTGTGTCCCTCCCCTGTCCTTGTTTCACTAGTGCTAAGCCCCCTCTAAATGTGTAAACTGGTCCGGAGAACTACACTACGACGTCCCTCATAGCCCAAGTCACTTCACAACGTTAAAGCCTCACAATCCATACCATCCACAACCACCGCCCATCGCGGAATAGTGAAAGCAGCTAGCCCCATAAGAACCTGGGATTCTTAAAAAAAGTGCATGTATTTGATCCCTTTGTCCCCGGTGGTAATATCCTGCTGGCATGGGGGTAACTGATAGCTGTGACCAGCAGCCTTAATCATTATGCGGAGTGATATCGGTGGTATTTAATCGCCGGCGACAGCTAAAGGCCAATGCTGCATTATGAAAATATGAACGCTTGAAGATGGGAATTAATAGCTGTTTTGCATTATAGCTTAGCTGCAGTCTGTGTCTAAGAGCGTAGGTTTCACATCCGTCATCGCGTACATCTTGGCAGCTTCTCCTATGATCTTATTTTGTTTGCGCACCAGGATTGAAATTTAGACACAATTTTCTTCGGTGTCCATCTGGGGAAAACTGCCAGTAATGAGAAACAGCTCAACAGTATCAAAATTATACAGCAAATTTTCTGCCAATACTTACTCCTGAACTAAAGTTCAGGAGTAAGTTTAACGGTTAACACCGTATAAGTCTGAGCACGATACCCATAACGGTTCCAAGAAAATTGTAGCATTGAGGGACAACTTTCTAATGTACCACAGACGAAACATGAATCTGTATTAATTCAGATTATATGGACAAGTACACTTCGGCATAATATGTTCTGGGACGGCAAAGTAGGCGGAAGTCTATTGATGATGAGAGCGAAGATTCTTCTCCAGCAAAGATGTCTTCAATCAATCAATGCCCCAAGCTGACAAGACCTCTACAATTTGCAGTTCGCCCTCATAATCAATAGACTTCCGCCTACTTTTCCCTACCAGCACATGTCATGCCAAAGTACACTTCCCAGTGTCATCTGAATTAATACAGATTCATGTTTCGTCTCTGGCACATTACAAAATTAACCCTCAATGCTACAATTATTTTTCTTGGAACCTTTATGGGTGTCGTTATCAGACTTTTACGGTGTTAACCGTTAATCGCCATACTTGAGTTCAGGAGTAAGTACAGGCAGAAAATTTGCTGCATAATTTGGGGGGCCACCTAAGCCGGCAGACCACCGGTTATCCCCTTCCCATCGCTTATCCCCGGTTATCCCCTTGGTCCTTCCCACTAGCCTGTGCTGGCTGTCAGGAAGGTCATCGCTCCCACTGCTCCTACGAGGGGACTGGAATAGGGCCAACTATGGGCTTCATTTTACACGCCCGCACAATGTGGTATAGGACTGGTACCTCTTCACAGTGCGGGCAGCGCGGAGATTAGTGTAGGGTAGCACTAGTGTAACCTAGCTGCTGTTGGATACCTGTTAGCCTGTATTGTTTTAAGGGTGTCCTCTTCCGACATATGATGAAATTTGTGTTGCATGGGGTACACTTGCCTGCTTGTTCTATGGGACACGAGACTGTAGCATAGGGCAAGAGAAGTTGGAACGCAAATATTAGAAAATTTACAAGCAAAGGACTGCCACTGTTGGGCAGAGGCGAGGCGCAGTAGATTAGTGAACAATAACTTGAAAAAAAGTACTAGGAATAGAATGTTACGTTCGTCTGAAAGAGTTTAGCATCACTGGGGGAATGTAAAACTTTGAGCTGTGACATTTGCTAGTTTCCCTGACACAGTCCTTCTTTAAGTTCTCTCCTCCTCATCGCACCAAAACTCCCTCAAACGCATATATGTCATAGCACAGAAGAAGACGAAAGCGATAAAAGAAAGATAAAACAGGCTCTAGAATGCACAACGAGAGTGGCAGTGACCAATGTTCTTGAAATAAAGCACTGAACAAAAAAATACTGAGCGAGTTGGTTTTTCTTGTAAAGCATAGAGCATGAAAGACCAGGACGACGCTCACCCAGATTTCCGTTATCCTACAATGCAGCTGTTCTGCTACAGTCCGTTACCTGAGAACGTACACTAAATGATTGCTCTTGCCTAATTCAAATCGTCGTCTTTGACCCCACGTTAAAAGTAGCGATACTGATAAGAACAATGTAAACAACAAAAATCAAATGAGTGCACAGACGAGACAAAGGGTTCTATTGAAAGCAGGGAAACACCATTTTTTTCGTTGTGGATTGGCTAGAAACGAAGTTTGTATATCATAACTTTTACTAAATTTTGTGCCAGTTTTTGCTGTCCCACTGTTACCATCGTTTTCAAATAGGCAGCTTCTTTTTCAGGACGGTTATGGAACAGTCAGTCATGCAATTGGTGACTTAAGGAGACCATTTTTACCAAGAAGAGGAACTGGCATTCCTTGAGAACACTGGTCCGCTCATTGGCTTTCCATTATAAAACCAGTATCTGAACTCAACTGTCAAGTCAGAGGTAAAAGTCTCGCGTGCCGTAATGCGAGTTCGCGGAACTTGTCACATACAAGAGGAGAGGGAATGAAAGAAGAGGGAGGTGACAAAAGATATGACATGGCAAGAGTTACGGAGGTCAAAGGAGGAGATGAGAAGCATTACGCGGAATTGTAACGCGACCAGAGGTACAGGTTTCAAAGAAGTGGAAGACAACGTGCAAGATATAAAAGCACATGAAATAAGTTGCCATGGGAGGACAGGTGAGCAGACAACAATGCGGAAGCATCGAAGGTGAAGCCACCGTGTTTCAGCCAGTCTTAATAACATCGGCGGTCCCAGGAGGTCAGCAACGCTTCGGTTGGGAGGCCGCATCGCCGGCTGCTGCTCCGGTTTTGGGGTTCCGTTTTTCCTAAGCTGTTTCTAGTCGAGGTTTCGAATACAGGCTGGAACACGGAGGCTTTACCTTGGATGGTGCATACGTTTTTCTCTGCTACTCTGTCATGCCTTGCCACGTTATTCCACGCGCTTTAATACCTCGCTTGGCACCTTCCTCCTCCTTGAATCATGTACCGTAATTATTCCACGTCAGCCTTCTCGTCGCCCTCTCCTTCATTCACCTCCGTAACTCCTGCCGCGTCATGCTTTCGTCATCTTCCTCTTTTGTAGCGATAGCTACATTACGGTAGCATTTCGAGCCTTCAGCGTGGCAGCGCCGCCACGCTGCAACTTGGTTGGTCACGTGGTGCGGAGCAGCTGCCGGCTGCGTGGCGCCGTGGATGATCACGTGGTTCGTCACGTGGTTGGTAACGTGACCAAGTTCCACTCGGCCAGCTGTATAGCTATCGCGTCACTCCAGGTTTAACCAGAGCTAAACCACCGCCAATTTTTTTCATTCCCTCTCCTCTTGCATATGACAACTGTCAAGTTATAGATAAAGGATTCGCAACCCATTATGCGAGTTCTGTTTGCCTGAAAAACGTTATTTTAAAGGTACAGGAAGGTCACGAATAAAATGTCAATTCTGTGGGTCAGGAGAAGCAAATTAATTAAAAGCATTAAATCTTAAATGGAAATGCGTGTTCTTTCTAACACATTAAATGCCAGCAGACTAGATAGTGATGCGGCGTACAATTTTTTTCTCCGCGAATGCGTATACGGTATCTTCTCAATAGCAACTTTAAAGGATGTTTGCTCCCAAAGGCATCGATACTGGTACACAGCGTAAGAATTTAAGTGACTGCGTTGTGCAAATAACTGGCGCGCTGTATACTGAACGTTACGTCACTAGTTTGCGTGCTTCCTCACTTGGTTTGAGAGGTTCGTGAAATGTTTTCTTTCCTATTTATTCTGGGAATATATAGAGATGCTAGAGCTTGTATGTCAGGTGAAGTAGCGACACGTTTACTCTTCAACTTGAAGCAGTTATTTTAGTTTACTTTCGTTTACATTCAAATGCCTCCGCCTGTGTGATTTACAGGTCAATAAAAGGGTTCCTCGAGGTCGTTCAATCTCTGCTGAAGTAATACTTCCCATTTAAATTATAGGCACACTGTACCGACAGTTTCCTGTCCTTTACACGTTGATTAAAATGATGACTGCTATTCTGCCCGCGGAAATGCATGCATATTCTCATTGAGTGCACTTGTAAATTGCGGTTGTTCCACAAGCAAACGCTGAACTAACGCGCAATTAAGGTGCCAAGTTTATCTCTGCCGCTGCCTTTTCAATATCAGGGAGGGACTGCAAAGGACCCGCACAGCTACTTGATGCCTGCTGTTCGAGCGATCTCAGTGTTGCAGAAATCCGCTCACGCGTATTTTCGTTGGTTAGCATTGACCTCTCAAAGGGGTGAGCTTTTCGCACCGGGAAGCATGCTGTTTTTATGAAGGCGTCGCGAATAGTTTTTCGAAGAAAGTTCAAAAAGAAAAAAATCTTACTGCTGTGATTGTGCAGTGTCTTGTGCAGATCAGTTTTGTGATTGTGCAGATCAGTGATTGTGCAGATCAGTTTGCCACTGCGCACATTGAGGCAAACAGACATCCGTATGGTGATCTATAGTGCTCGAACAGCAAATTGGGAAGTATATTGGTGTCATTTATGAGTGACACAGGGCTGAAAACAATGTTTTATCGCCCATGTAAGTACATTCGTATGATTCGTGATTTACTTCTGATGTTTAAACATCTGTACCAGCCTGGCACACAGCAACGAATATGGCAAATGGACATGAAAGGGCGTCATTCGACCTTCCTGGACAGGTGTGTCGACATGCGCATGCTTCCGAGGTATATCGCTTTTGAGGTGTAATAGTCTTCGTAAAGTCAGAGGCTAGGAGCTAACACCGAATTTGAAAATGATCAGAGTACTTACGTAAGATATCTTTCGCGCATCACTTATGACCCATCCAGAGAGGTTGCTGATGTCTTTATGTGTTTGATAATTTAAATGTGTCTAACGTTTCTATTTTAGTCATTCTGGTTATTGATTTCTCTTTCAGACTTGCGCTTACAAGCATATACCTGCGGAAGAAAAGTACAGTTTGGCCGTCCTGGGTTATTTCGCCGATTTTATTTCTGGTTAAGAGCCCCCGGAATATATCAACAATTTCTTCAAAAGAAATTCGCGAATGTGTTTTAATATTAAACGGTAGTCTTCAGTTCTTCACATAGATAGGTTTCTTTAGGCCGCCACACTTATTTTGTTAGGAATTTTTGTTGCTTTAAATAAGGTCTCCATTTCGCTGTCGTGAAAACAACCGCGGAAACTGGCAGGTATAATATCAACGGGTTTTTTTATTCATTTCGGCCGGTAGTGAACTTGCAGGCTGAAATCGCTTCTCTTAGAGTCTCAGTGTGAACAAGTGATGCCGTCTGCGCGAGGAAGGACCGACGCTGTTCTGTCTACTCCGGTCTGAAACCGGAAGCTGCCAGTATGTGTGTTGAACTCGAAACTGGTGTGTGACCATCGCGCTGTCACCCCATCACGTCACAGCAGAAAATCATGCTAATCACAGACTCAAGCATCTCGAACAAAGCTGATATAAACGTCCCTTACTATGTAGTATAGCGCTGCATGCGCTTCACCTCTGTTTATTAGCATTGTGAAGGTATACGTTTCAGTCCAAGTAACGATGTAATATCAGCATGCAAAAGTAAGGAGGCTGTATGCTTGTCCTTGCCAGTGCCGAAAAAGATCACGCAGCTCTATAACGTAAATGTTCACTTCGCCAATGTGACGTGAAGTCAGTTGAGGGATTACCAAACCACGGGTGATGAGCCACCGATTACCAAACCACGGGTGATGAGCCACCGAACCACTCCTGCACATCTCCCCTTCAAACGATGCTACCAAGGCACAAGTGAAAAAAAAAACGTCCTCTGTGCTAATGACATTACATCTAACCTGTTGCGCACATTCTCACCGACGTTATGACATAATCAAGCTCGGAGAAATCTGCTGAGCTGCGCTACATAGCACCGTTGACAAATGAACGTCATTAACGTTGCTGATTCCCCATTTCACCATTCTATGTTTCTTTTTTTCTGCGAGAGACAAACTCAAAAATTTAGTCTGTACAAGTGGCGAAGTTATATTCACGTAACAGCTGAAGTTAGGGGCGATAAGAAGTCGACCGAACAAAGCGGAGCCTGGTTACTCAGCTGTTCACATATCTTTTCATCGCGCATTTTCTTCGGCGGTAGAAAAAAGGCACTAAATTCGTGCGTGATCCATTCTAGCCCGTGGGTAACTTCTTTTACTTACCACCCATGTAACAGCGTGATCAAAAGAAATTCGAAGAACGGAGCGCGTATGTGTCGAATTGCTCGCGTTGCTTTCCATCGCGATAGTACAATAAAGAAATGTGTGCAGGCGTCTTTTATATTAGTGGCCTCTGCACTGTGCCGCAGAGTCGGCGCCGCTTCGCTGCCGCTGAGCTCGCCGATGCGCCCTTAGAGGCCGTATCTCTCCACAATCAAATTTCACCGGAAGCTTCATAAGTAGTAAAAAGTTACTAATCGATTCTAGCATTATGGAGCCGGCAGAAGTTAGAGACAGCTACTACAACCTGCAACAAATGTTAGGTAGGTCGCTGAAACATGCGATGTCTTGAGCAACGGGCTAAAGTGTTTAGTACCGTGCAAATGCAGCTACCAGTAATACAATTTATTATGTGTGAAAAAGCTTTGAGCTGTGCACGGATCCATCTCTTAATTGGTACTACTCATGCATCTGACGGTTGTCCTGAAGGTACTTTGGCCTTGTAATTCTTTTTGATTTCAGCGAGCATCCCCCATGTTTGTAGTCTAACATGCTTTGTTTATGAGGGTTTAACGTTCTAAAACGACTCAGGCTATGAGCGACCCCGCAGTGAAAGACTCCGGAAATTTTGGCCACCCGCGGTCTTTCAGCGTGCAGTGACGTCGCACAGTACACGGGCCTTTAGAATTTCGGCCGCGATCGAACCCGCGTCTTTCGGGTGAGCAGCCGGGCGCCATAACCACTCAGCCACGGCGGCGGCTGAATGATAAGGTGTTTTGCTGGATGTGCCGCCAACGCAGTTATCGCTATGAAATGGTGGCTTTTGTGTGCCACGTGAATGCACTCCGCTACGACGGCCATCCGAAAACCGTATACCATGGAATTCTTAACTTTCTAGTAGCTATCACGATTATTCTAAATATTTTAGTTTTATATATATATATCTCGTAGATGAAACTCACCATAGGTAGAGTATGTAAGTGGAACCTTCATATACAACTACATCCGAAAGAAACTTAATATGGTCCGACGGGAGACTTTTCTCCGCTGTGACTCCTGTGCCCTCCTTTACACTGAATGTTCAAACGCAGTCGTCCGCAAATCAGAGAGACGAGAGGGACACTTTAATCAACGATCGAAGCGATCATGGGGAGTCATACTTTTTTCCTTTACTGCGGAATATAGAGTTATGAATGGAGAAAGGTAGCTGCCTACAAAGGAGAGGTGATATTTCGACAGCGTATGTGCAGAAAGAAGCAACGCCAGGTATTTCAACACACACTAAATTTATTTTCAAGTGTTGCGCTGTACAAAAACAAGGTAGTACTGAAGTGCTTTCCTTTTGATACAAAGGCAGTGCGTTTTCCAACATGCTCTACTGGGGCAAAAGAAACAGGTATGACATCAAAGACGAAAACAGAAATAGTTCCTGCTGGGCGGTGTTGCTTATCGCACATAACGTGAACTAGCGCACGTGTCAGAACAGAGTGCGAGTCTTGAGTGCTTCGGATTGATTCCTCCGGCATTTTTTGCATCAAATGTATGCAAAAAAAGTTTCTTAAAGACAGTGCCAGCATGTACTTATGCACGGGAAGTTGCAAAATACTCTGTATTGGCGACCAGTTTGGTTCTTTTCCTAGCGCTTCCAGGTCCCAAATTACAGAGCTTCTATGTTTTGAAAGGACACTGAAGCGCTCAAGGTACGTATCTTTTGAATAAGGGAATGTTCCGTGTTCCGCAAGATGCCGGCACGCAAGTATAAATTTTTATAAATCGCCAGTTTTGACCCCCACGCAATTTTCAAGGCGTTTAATGGACGTAATACTTGTACTGAAGTCCATTTTATTTGGAGCCTTATTTTCCAAAGCCTCGCAAAGCATTTCTCAAGGAGAACCGCAGGGAGAAGTATTGAGCGTCCAAAGGGTTCTCAACGAATGGACGAGGAAAGATGACCACGTGGAATTCTTTTCCTGTAATAAGCGGCTAGACGACCTAGATACGACGCTGCTGCGGACTTTTCCAAACATAGCGACAAGATGGCCATGCTGCAGAGGTCATTTCTACCGGATGCTTACGGGAAACCGCAAAATGAACACCGAGACCATTGTTGTCGTCCTCAGAGCCGCAAGACAGAAACCGCTTTGTGTTCGAAGATACTTAATCGGCCCATCATTGGGTGTACTTAACCGATTGGGGCATAATACACGACGGCAAAAGTATTGTTCCCAAGCCACAAGACTTTGTAAAGTTCAACGTATCGTTGCTAGGCTCTCGAAAATCGAACGATTATACAGTTCCAGCACTTGACCAGAACAAATTCTACAATATAGAAATTACCGTGGCAACGTCAATGGTCTTGTTAGTCTTGTATCTGGTAATGATAACGTGCTCATGAGGTTAACTTCAATCGACTACAGCGGATTAAGGGCAATGAGCTTTCCAGCAGCGTTTGAGTAGAGGCCCGAATAATTTTACACATGGAAAGCAGCCTACGTTTCTGAAGTGCCTTTTTTCCCCGTTTTCAGAGGGTCTTGCGTAGCTCTCACTTTCCTCGCCGTTGCAATGTTCGTCGTGTGGGTATTCCTGGTTGCCCAAGATTATGTACAGCTCAGCAGAGGCCTCCGGCAACGGGCCCAGGACTGGGCAATGTTTCTGATCGCGTCCTTTTTGATAACATCGGCTGGCTTTGAAAGGAAACCTGTATGCCTTTTTTTTGCATTACACGAATACCGGTCGACAGATAATCATCCTCATTTGGCTTTTGTTGGCGGTATACTACCGCGGAGCGCTGACGTCTCGATTGAGCGTTGCAGTACCACCTGGCCCAATGGACGCATTAGATGAGCTAGAGGCTGCACTTTACAGAGACCAGCTGAAGCTTTGCGTGTTGGGACTCAAAACATCTGCTGATATTGGTTCACCTTTGGACCTCAAACTGAACATGTCTTTCCAGAAACAAAAGAAGGACATGCGGCTGCATTTCGATTTCCAGGAGGAATGTTTACACTGTGCGTCGAGGGCAAGTTTCGCGTGCTTTCTTAAAGGGACACTGAGGAGAAATTGAAGTTGGCTTGTATCGATAGAATAGCAGCTCCTGATCACAAAAACGCCACTCTTACTGAAAACAAAGCTCTTGTAATGTAGAAAATAGCAAGGACCAAAATACAGGTGTCGCCGCCACAGGCCAATCTCGCAAGTACAAGCGTGATGACTTCCTAGGACGTCACGTCCGGCGTGACGAAAAACTCCCGGAGGCGGCTCCGCGTTTTTCGTCTACGTCACGGGGCGTGGCCACGGCGCCGAAAGGAACCGTTTCGCCGGCCGGCACAAGAACCGCGGCGAGTAGGTCCGTTTCGCGGGAACCGCTGTGGCACGCTTGTAAACAAACATGGCGGCGCCCATTACCCCATATCTTTTCGCGGCTCTTTGCGGCCGCACTGGCCAGAGAACACCTAGAAACAGGAAAGATGCATTCGATCTGCCGGAGTATGATTTCCGCCGCCATTTCAGGATGAGTAAGGCGCTGGTGCATAGGCTGTGTGGTGATCTTGAGGGCGAAATCGGGGCAAAAGGGCTGACCGGACTGCCGACAGAAGCGAAAGTTCTCTGTGCGGTTCGGTTTTTTGCAACCGGGAGCTTTCAGACTTCTGTCGACAGTGAGGTGACCATCCAACTCTCGCAATCCTCAATCAACCGCTGCATCAGCGCAGTAGCGCTATCTGTAACTCGCGTAGGCAAGCGAAAAGGGTGGGTTAACGTTCCGTCCACGCCAGCGGAAAAGCAGCAGGCAGTGTGATAATTTTTGCACCGCGGCCGAATTCCTGGCGTTGTTGGCTGCATCGATGGAAGCCTCGTTGCCTTTAGTCAGACCAAAGTCCTCAACCCTGGTGGAACGCAGGCATTCATGGCCAGAAAGGGCTACTACGCCCTAAATTGACACGATGTTGGTAGACACTACAAATCTGTCCACTCGTTAAAACAAAATCATAATTCGCGAATTTCAGCCGCCTGCGTGGGTTTCGTGCATTTGTATGCTTAAATTTGAATGCACTCACAATCGAAGTGAGGAAACGTCATTTACATTGTCGGGTAACATGTTAACGACACTTATGAGAAACAAATTCTGCGGAGGTTTCCGCGTTATTTTCTTAATATAGTGCATTCTGCGTCGCTATACGGTTATTGTGGCCCTACATGAAAACAATTAGTATTGATGTATATAACAGCGATACTCGGCAAGGCAACATATAAATGGCATCTTTTATTATTAAAATAATCTCTGGCGTCAAAATATACGACCCTTTAACGAGCCACAGGTGTTCCTCCGTGAACTCTAAAAGCAGAGCACGCTGTCATGGCGAAACATGGGGCCCAAGAGGCCGGCGAGTCGCTGCTTATGCCATTGCGAGTCTTGTAAGAAACGGAACCAAAGGCAGACGAAACTTCAACGCGCGCCAAAAAGCACATGTTTTCCCAGAAGGCATCGCGCGCGCGCGTATGCGACACCATCTACCGACAGAAAAGAGAAACATGTGCCAAAAGAAACGTGAATATAGTTTTTTTACTGCACTCTCTTGCACGTACTGCGACTTCTTAATAAATAATATGTACTGGCATTTATTTGAAATATTTGATTTCTTTTTAAAACAACCTATTTTCAATGTACGGCCCCCGAAAAAGCCAAGCAGTCGTGGGCCGGGCTCCTGCACGATCGGGCGCTCACCGATCGGCCGTTGGCTTCTCCTCCTTTCTCCTCCCGTACTTTGCTGTCATCAATTTGACGTCACTCCGAAAAGGAACGGTTCGGAGACAGAACCGAAGTGGAATCTGGCCCCCGTTGCCACAGAAATTTGCTGGTGGTTTAGCTCTGGTTAACCCTGGTCGCAAGCGAAAAGCTTCATTTCCCTGGCTACGTTTGTGGTCGAGCGACTGGCGGTGTTCATAGATAGCCATACTGACACACACACACAGTAGTAGGCAATTTTTTTATTTGTTAAGCATCTTGCTTTCCTCGAAACATTAAAGGCACTCACACAAGACAGCATATATTTAATTTAGCTTCGGTGATATTTACAACTATATTATTGCTCGTTGTATGCGTAGATACGAAATCAAATCCGGTTCCAAACGACGCCAAAACCCCTGCAGATCATTTCACAAAGCGAAATGGGTTCCAACCCGACAGCGGCGGCCGCGTTTCGATGGAGGCGAAGCGCCGTGTGCTGTGCGATGTCAATGCACGTTAAAGATCCTCAGGTGGTCGAAATTATTCCGGAGCCCTCAACTAGGGCATCTCTGTCTTCCTTTCTTCTTTCACTCCCTCCTTTATCTCTTCCCTTACGGCGCGGTTCAGGTGTCCAACGATATATGACAGATACTACGCCATTTCCTTTGCCCAAAAGCCAATTATTATTATTATTATTATTAATATTATGATTATTATTTAAAATTGAAAAATAAATCTTCCTTTTTGTGGGAGAGGAAACGGTGAAATGTGAGACAGGCGTCATTTCTTTTTCTTAAAACCTACTTTCATTTTCATTCGCTGTCGGTGTGGTTCGGGTGTCTACCGAGATATGTGAGACGGGCGTCATTTTACTGTTTGTTGTCTAGCAACATTCAAGGTAAAACTTGCGGCCCCGCTGACGACTGGAAAAGCTGGCGTAGTGAAGCTGTCCGCGTCAAACAGTGGAAGCTATTCTTAAGTAAACAGCTCATCACCAGTAACGACAAGAACGTGCTTCGCGGAACATCCTGGGATTAAATAAAGGTGTGTTTCGAGGGCCTTTCTTTAAATATTACTTGTAACAATCCTGAAAATGCGGTTGTATCGGACAAGTCGCATCGAAGAATATTTTACACCACAAAGACTTTTGGCACTGACTTGTATGATCTAGCAGACATATGGCTTCTGGGTAACGAGTCACATGGCCGGTAACCATAAGTGCTTGAAGTTATAAAAGAGTTACAAGACCTGCTTTTGCAGATTCAGTCAACATTGTAGCTCTGATGATTTCTGTATGCTGCATGACGTAGGTGACCACCGCTCCAGGTTCTGGCAATAATGATGACTCGAGGAGGAAACCACGGTCAGAAGTATTTTATAGAGGACCCTTCGGGGTTTGGCAGGAAGTTCAGATTGACGAAGGTTAGTATGTCGTCTGAGGCCTGCAGGACTTTTTCCAATATGCTTTCAGATTAATGTATCTGATTTCAAAACATGCTTGTTTCGCTGTTGTTCTGCTGAAAGACTGCGCCCTTCAGGCGCATGAAGAATCAACCGCCTCTGAACGCTGTTACTAATGTAGAGGCCTTTCCCTTCGACCCATTCAATAAATATTCCTCTGACGCAGTCTGCTGTTTTTTTTTCTGCTTGGAATGCTGCAATTTTTAGAGGACAGCACTGCCTTCGTAATTTTTAAGAAATGCGTGTGAAGATTTTCAGACACAGAACCGGCACCAGAACAACCGTATCACACCTATAAACCTTCGTGGTATCGAATTTGTAAAGTCACAGTTGGCACAAAGCGATGAGGTCGGATGTGCCTTTTCATGTAGGACTGTGAGCAAAGTGCTGGCAATCTGTTTTAGACAATTTCTCTAATATATAGCGATCAGATTTTGATCTATGCAAAATTTTGTGCTGAACCTATTTTTACTATAGCCAGGACTGTGGCCTACCAACATGGAGGAGACAGCTAGAACAGCGGAAGGATTCTACACAGATATCTACATTACTCGAAATATGCAGGATACTAATCGTGAAACCGGTCTTCTGTTGGACTTAGACATCCCTTTCTAAAGACAGAGGATGTAAAGAAAGCATAAACTCAATGCAAAAGCGGGAAAAGGCTGGTGACGATCAGGAATTTGCAGATTTCTTGAAGTATGTGGAGAGGGGGGATATCATTCTACAAAACGTTTCTCTAATTTGCATGCTAATAATTACTCATGTATGCTTCTAAGACTACCCTGGATTCGCAAGACGTGCCTTAATAAAGCTGCAAACGTCGAACTGTCGTGGCGCAGTTGAAGGATATCGTCTAAATTCCCTCTGTAATGTAGATTACAAATCTTTAAAGCGAAAGCTTTACTACGCCAGCCAGCAATCCACTTGAACTCGTCGCGATCCGCCGTTTCCTAGCAACACCGCAGCCGTGCTCCAGCAGATGGCCGCTGCCGTTGCCGACGCTCCACCAAATGGGCTCCGCTGGGGTAGAGGGAGAGGAGGTGTCGCCTCGCGTGCGTGCGTGCGTGCGTGCGTGTGTGCTTGCGTGCATGCGTGTGTGCGTGTGTGCGTGTGTGCGTGCGTGCGCGTGCGTGTGTGTCTGTGTTTGTGTGCGCGCGCGTGTGTGTGTGTCTGTGTTTGTGTGCGCGCGCGTGTGTGTGTGTGTGCGCGTGTGTGCGCGTGCGCGCGTGTGTGTGTGTGTGTGTGCGTGCGTCCGCGCGCGCGCGCTCTCCGCCTCAGTGTATTGTAGTCGTTATGGAGAGCGCGAAAGAGACGCAACAACGACAGAACGAAGCGAGGAAGAGACAACGCGCTCAAGAGACGCCAGAAGAACGCGCCGCATGACTCGAGAAGCGTCGTAATGAAGATGCGGCTAGAAGTCGTGCCACGTCCCGGAGTGACTCTTCAACTGCTCAAGAGACCGATTTGAGTTCTCGAGAGCGTCGGAATGAGACGCTGCGTAGACGACGTGCCGAGGAAACGAAGCTTTCGCAATTCGTTAACCAGAGCTAAACCACAGCCAATTTTTCGCCAATGTCCTTTGTAATCGTCTGCAGCCAGTTGTCGCTGACTTAATACGCTCTCATCAGGTCTGCAGTATCAGGGAGCGCATCATGCAAACCCATATTTATATTACATGTTCAATATTGGAGACAGTATCAGGTGAGACCGGTCAAGTAGCTCTTATTCAGATTGACTTTGCAAAGGCATTTGATAAAGTTCTTTAAAATTTCTTGTTTGCGGTCTGAGGGTATGCAAATACTGGAGATGTTTTGCTCAGGGGCATAAGACTGTGCTATAGGTGTCCTATACAAGGCTTACTGTTAACCAGGAGCTAATCGAACCTATACCTCCGATATTGTCTGTTTGCCAAAGCTTTCCTTTATCGCCTTAGTTGATTGCTTTATATCTTGAACCCCTTTTCCTTAGTATTATTAACTGCACATCTATCCGAGGTTTCTCCCTAGCGCTGTGTGAAATTAAAGTTTTAACCTATGCAGATTAAGTCGCCCTCTTTTGTTCTGACAAAAAGAGTGTGCTTGAAGCATCGTATTTGACGGAACAGTTTTGCGAGGCATCAGGCGCGGCTCTTAACCTAGAGAAGTCCAAGGGGTTTTGGTTGTGTTATTGGGGTGAAAGGTCAAGTCATTTTGGAGGCATAAGCTGGTACTGCGGCACTCTTCAGTACCTAGGGGCTCCTTGCACCAAATTCGCAACGGTGGAACCTAATGGAATTCCCAGATAATCACCGTGAGGTGACAAACTCAGGCTTGAATGGGTAGGGAACTGTCAATGTTTGCCGAGTCTCAGGTCTGCAGCATTTTTTATTTGCAAAACTTGTATGTGTGCTGCAGGTTCTCCACTGTGCGAGGAAGAAAGTGCAGCTGACGCACAGAATGTTTGCTACCTTCGTATGGTGCTCCCAATGGGAACGCATGCGTCGCGACCACCTATTTCTGCCTCTAGAGTCTGGTGGAAGAGGCCTTGTTCACTTATTTGTGCATCAGCTCGTTTCGAGTTTTTTTTTCTTTTGGAAATAGGCAAACCGCCTTTATTTATTAGCTGTGTTTATTAGGCGTCTTAGTGCTCATTTGCCTTCCCCTTCGCACAGACTGGACACAATCGTGAGGGGCATTTATAGGGATTCCTCAAGGAAGTTGCTGACACCTTAAATTTACTCACTGTGCGCTTTCCTTTAGACTACCTCTATGGCCTCTCCAGCGGGCAGATGACTCAGGCACTTACTGAACATTTATTTCTTGTCCCGTTGTATCGGCAACCCTTTCTGGAGTTTCTTGACACCACTGTTTTAAAATGTTTTAATCGAATGTGCATTTCTTGTGCTGCAAGAAAGTTCTTCGTTAAACTGCACATCTACGCTGCCTGTGAGGGCATGACATCAAAATGCTGTGTTCTTCTGCAAGCAATATTTTGAATATTTTGAAATCACATCCCACAGTATCCGTTTTTGCCTGTGGAGAAAAACTCTGTTGTGCCATTAGATATATTTATGTTGCTAGTCAGTCAGTCAGTCAGTCAGTCGGTCGGTCGGTCGGTCGGTCGGTCGGTCGGTCGGTCGGTCGGTCGGTCGGTCGGTCGGTCGGTCGGTCGGTCGGTCGGTCCGTCGGTCGGTCGGTCGGTCGGTCGGTCGGTCGGTCGGTCGGTCGGTCGGTCGGTCGGTCGGTCGGTCGGTCGGTCGGGCAGGCGGGCAAGCAGGCGGGCAGGCAGGCGGGCAGGCGGGCAGGCGGGCGGGCGGGCAGGTGGGCGGGCGGGCAGGCAGGCAGGCGGGCAGGCAGGCGGGTAGGCGGGCAGGTGGGCAGGTGGGCGGGCGGGCAGGCAGGCAGGCAGGCAGGCGGGCAGGCGGGCGGGCGGGCGGGCAGGCAGGCGGGCAGGCAGGCAGGCAGGCGGGTGGGCAGGCAGGCAGGCAGGCAGGCAGGCAGGCAGGCAGGCAGGCAGGCAGGCAGGCAGGCAGGCAGGCAGGCAGGCAGGCAGGCAGGCAGTTTTTATTTGCAGGAAAATGACATCATCCTGTGGGTGGCAGAGACTGAAGGCATGGTTGCCTGACGAAGTCTCTGCCCCCATAACAAGAAGAGCAACCTAGAGCAGTAAAGCAGAGAGCTGGTACAAATAAAAAAAAGAGAAGCATCGTTACAGATAGTACACGCAGGACTATTAAATATCTGGAAGAGCCGTGTGATGGAATGCCGCGCCGAATCACAGCGGTCTTCCAAACCTTTGTTTCGTGAGCAGTGCGCTTTGCTGCCCTGCCCTCGAGGAGCCGCCTAGCTGGCTCCCCTATCTAGAAGCTTGTGTGTGCTTCCGAGTCTCTTGATGTTTGGGAAGATGGGGACGTAGTGCAGGGGTATGGTGTCTGCTATCACACAGCCTGCTGTTTTTTGGGATAAGCGTACTCAGATTTTCTTTTCCGGCACTATTTCCATGCAGTAAAAAAAAAGAAAACCGTCGTGGTGCAGTGGTATCATTTCAGTCTGGCACTCTGCAAGCCGCAGGCCCGGGTTCGATTTCCGCCTATACCCAAATTTTCTTTTCTTATTTTTTCTTCATTGACAGTTCGTGCATTTTCGAATTATGAATTGGATTGTGGATTATAGCTTGGGATGTTGGCTTGCGGATTAGATCGTGGATTGACTTGTTGGATGGCTATGGATTGGATTGTGGATTGGCTATGAATATGTGAAAGTGTGACACATCCTTTCCATGCCACTCATTAGCTATAAAAGGCCGTCGCCTTACTATATAATACAAGGCCCAAGGGAAATTCTGATTTTTGCCACCCAAAGGTGGAAAAATAAAACAAGGAGGGGGGGGGGGGGGCGGAGACCCACTCTGGCGACCCACAGCCGGGGGAGGGCGCTCGGGGAGACTCCTCTGATCTCCCCTGGGAAGTAGCGGTAAGAATGGGCTGTAAGGATGAGATAAATGGTTGTCAGGAAACTAGTCTTAGGAGTTTGGACTGGGTTTAACCCTTACCAAACTCCCAAAACCTAAATAACGTTTCGATAATAAAAAAATATTTGTGCAGCGACTTAGCAAAAAAAATGTTTTTCAGGAAAAAAAAAGCTGTAGCACCCGCCGCGGTGGCTCAGTGGATAGGGCGCTCGGCTACTCAGCCGGGGTGCCCAGGTTCGTACCCGACCCCGGCGGCAGCGTTTCGATGGAGGCGAAACGCAAAAAGGCGTCCGTGTGCTTTGTCATGTCACTGCACGTTAAAGATCCCCAGGTGGTCCAAATTACTCAGGAGACCTCCACTATGACATCTATTTCTTCCTTTCTTCTTTCACTCCATCCTTTAACCCTTCCCTTACGGATCGGTTCAGGTATCCACTGAGATAAGTGATACAGTTACTGCGCCTTTTCCTTCTATAAAAACCGATTTATTTAATTAGTTTGGGCGGAAATGAAGACAGCGAGTTTTTGGCTCTGATTCTTCGAATATGCCTTGGCTCCATTACTGGCCTCCCTGGACAGGACAGGGTGTGCGTCAGATTGTCCAATGGTGCGGCCCCACTCTCGGGCTGCCAGACCACCCACCAAACTCCGGCTCAGCTACCTGGGACCCCTCCATAACGCCTGGTTCTGCAGGCCGTTCCAACCACAGACCAGGTCGTCGGTTTTTCCGACCCACTGGGGTGTTTACAACCTATTTGCTACTAACCGCCGAGTGGTTTTCGCGTTTTTGCAGACACCGGCAGTATGTATGATGTGATGCTACCATCAGAGGCTTAGATCGTCAGCCTGTAGGATCACCCGCCTTCGGCACCATTACCTAACACCTCTGGGGGGACCCACCCGTGGCTCCAACCAACCATGCACGCACTTATTTTCTCCCCTAGCTTTCTCCCCATCTACAAAGGAGGGAGTGCTCAGTGCAGGGCTGACCAAGGCAACCTACCGAGAACTTGGCTTAAGGTGAGATGACCCGCGCCTACTCCGCCGGTTGTCCACAACATCGACGGTTTTTGCGTTCGGTCTTACTACGACTCCCTTCCTCAACGTCCCGCGCGGCTTTTACGGCCCCGCGGCCGTCCAAAGACCGCTTCCCCGAGGCGTCGGTTTAGAGCCTGCTATTATAAACCTCCGCGCGGACCCGGTTTCTCCGGAACCCAGACGTGCACTCTCCCGCGTGCGGAGGGAATCAGGATGTATATGTAAACCTTTCGGTCAATTTGTACATGCCTTCCGTGCAGGATTCCGTGGGTCCAATCTGAATATAATTCCAGGCCTGCCTCCGCTCAGGTATCGGACCTCACGGGCGCGACTGGCCCTCACAGTCACGTGGTAGTCGCTGCCACTGCCATGGGGTTCGCACCCCAGAGGATAGGTCCCGGCCATTGCCATCCCCACAGCTGGCGTGGCCCCCGAAGAGAGCCTAGTAGTCGAAACTACACCGCCCCGAAACTGGGGGCTGGGGGCGGCCACGAGCAGGCCCCAGAGTCAGATTTTCGATCTTTCTGGTGCAGCAGTGAGGATGGCCAAACTTAATAAAAAGCTTGAGTTCTTGACCTGGAATACGAAATTAAGGCTCATAGACTGTGTTCAATATAGCAGCCATGCCAGTAATTATTCCGATTAATAATTCCAAGAGCAACTAATAAAGCCGACAGAAATAGACAGGGCCAACAGCGCCTAAATAACACAGAAGAAAAATATGTTGCACATCCGTAGACAACTTTAGTGCATATTAAGCATGACCAAAGCTTTCAGACTGCTGTCAGAAGTTTAGCAGTATACCCACAGCCTGCAGTGCAATGTTGATTGTGTTATACAATTTTTAGTTGCTGCGCCTCATGTTTATTGTGAATAGCATAAGCTGTTCACACCACTTATCTTCACCTGCAGCTTGTATTGACGCTGCATAGTACCAAGTTTTTGTTGTGACCTCGACACAGACAATGAAAATCAATTACTGTGACAAATGAACGTTTGCAAGTATTTTTCCTCAATGTAACCGCCGAAAGCACGCTCCAAATTCAAAGCGCATGTGCATTTTAATCTCATGAAATGCTTTTTGACAGAATACGTTCGAGCAGGATATCGACACCGTAAAAACACATGGCAAAAAGCCTGAGAGCAATACCACTCATACAATGCGCTAAGGGTTGCAAACGGAATTTTAGAAAATAATTGAACACTTTAAACACAATTACTGTCACACAGGATAAATATCGTTCTCCTTGTTTTTTGTGACCATGATCGCAGGCCAGAAAACCGAGCAAAGGTAGCTGCGAGAAACCTAATAAAGTATGGCGAGGTCGAAAACGCAGGCAACAGTTTCACAACATGAACGAATACACGTGAGTCATGTACTTTCTGAAGGCGAAAGGCTGGGTAGACATTTTATACGATACGAACTTAAAACGGTTGTGGAGCTATTGAGCAAGGTTCTAAGCTAAGAACAAAGCTAACGTGGCCACTTTCATTACAGTATCGATCACCACCTGTGTAATCTTTCTCTGCCAGTGTTACCGCCGGCCGCTGTGACCTAAATTTTGAAAACGCACCAACGCAATCCCCGAAGCACAACAACTGGCAGTTATTTAATAAACGCCACGAGTTACGATCTGTGGAGGGTTGGAAGAAACGCATATGAAGTAGCAAAAAGTTATCACTGCAGCATAATACGTGGGACTTAACTGAAACCAAACATGAAAGCAGGAACCCGAGTCGCACCTGCACAGACACGAACAAGCGCGGAGTTCCCGCACAATAAATGAAACTGTCGTACAATGCGTCGTTGACTACTGTGTAGCCCACGCCGTATTGAATCACTTGCGAGCGAATAATACGAATGCCACATAATATACAGCGGGTCTCCTGACTGCGCGCAGCGATGACGCAGTAGACGAAGCGCCGGAGTGATCGTTGGCACCAAACACTCAAATCACTCCACACAAACAAAGCTCTTCATCGAATTCCACCTTAGGATGTGCGTAGACGGCACTAAGGTTGGATTACGAGTGCTGCAAGGACAATATGGCTGGCTTCGGCCACTTTGGTAGAAGTTAGTTTGCGCCTTAATCGCAGAGGAACCCGCATTTTGATTCTTTTTTTTTTCCCCTTGGGAGCGCCCCAGCGTGAAGCCTTTGCCGCAGCTGTGTTGGCTGCAGGAGGTTCTTTGAGGGGCAAAAGCCGCTCTGTTTCTGAATTGTATGCGGCTATAGTGCCTAACAAGTAAACTTGTCAACGGAGGCGCATGAGCTGACAGAGGTAGCCGGGGCTATTTCAAAGCAAGTTAAGAAGGTCACGTAGACAACGGGAATAGAACAAATTTACAGGATTGCAATTACGTCTGCTCAAGAAGGGAAATGCGAAAGCCTTTTCATTTCCTTTTTCCCTCATTTTTACTTTTTTTAAATTTTCTTTACTTATGTTATTTTTATTTTTACACTTGAATACTTAATATTTTATATAGTATATATCTTAGCTTAACTTACTTTCTTTTAAAATTTTAATTTCTAGACATCTTATTATGTCTGTTTGCTCTGAATTTTGTTTATATTTTTCTTTGGTTCTTTCTATTCGTTTTGTTTCTTTTATTTGTTTTTTATTCTCTTTTTTATTACACATATGATGCTCACCAATTGTTGATTGACAGTTCGTACGGACAACTTCTGTCTACAAGTTTCGTCCACGCCATTCAAGAGCCAAGAAAGTGTCAAGCCTTAATACCGATGTAAAACAAACGCCTGTCACTAATTCGGCTGCAGAGAATTGTCACTGAAACACTTCGGTGGTACTCAAGGTTTCTTAGAGTACATGAAAGGTGATGGTAATCACAAGTGTTTCTTCAAAATGGTGTTCGCATGATCTTCATGTGGGTAATCATTATTTCAGGTCAAGTCGAGTCAAATAAGGTTTATTTCAGCATCGAATGTGTGCTGGACTGGCGTGATGTTGAAGAATAAAGCCACAAACTCAAACGAGTCTTCAGATGCTCGCTCAACGTTGATGAACACCGTCGTTGCCAACGCCTGCAGATCATATCACTGAGTGCTGAGGGTAAGATGTTTCCATAGGACCTGGATAGTAAAAAAATAGATCATTAAACGTTATTTCGATCAGAAAAGCGGGTTGTGATTTTTTATTTACAGGAAATTGTAAAGGAAATGCTTGTGCTGACTCCTGGGCTGATAATTCGCGCAATTCCTTCGCGTGCTGGCCTGGGAGCTGTTAAGACGCTAGCGCTCGTCGCGTAACTCTCGTTCTGGGTATAAAGCAAATTTTAACCGTCCGCCAGAGGCGGCTCGCTAGACTGACTGATAGCAGAGCGCTTTGTAGGTACATGACATCGAATCGATTTCTCTAGTGAAGTTCTTTTAATGGCTTCAGAGAAGAAGCTTTGTCACGGCCAACGCATCAGAACAGTTCAATGAAAGCAGTGTAGCAGCAGTGTAGCAGGAAAGGTTACTGTCGTTCAAGTAATACTCTTTTCTTCGTCTCGGCTGCCTTACGATATACTTTTGTGGTGATGTGCAGGCAGCGCCTCTTATAAAATCTATGTATTATCAAATCAGGAGCCTCAAAATAAGTTGCACTGTAATTTTTATCCTGTTTAAAGTGTTAAAAAATGGATACTAGTGCACTTACGCGTTCGTGCTGCTCAATACATTTCTTGGAGAGAATTTATGAGCGTTTCTTTGAACGCCACTAAGCACCGAACGAGAACAGGGAACACAGAAAATAGTGATCGCTGAAGCCTCCTGCATACGAAGGTCGCAATTCGAGTGCTCAGCACTAGGTTTTGTAGGTCGAAAATACACTACATTGAGGCATACATTGGATGGAAGGCAAGTGTTTCAGGATATGCGGAAACTAACATCAACCTATGTGATATGCTAGAAATAAGCATACGCATGTTCTACATTTAGGCGTCTATAACACAGCTTGTAGTCGAATTATGTGAGAAAAGATGTTCGCATAGAAACGCTTTTATTCGTCACAGGACCAACTTATTTATCTTTAAGAAACATTCCGGCACAAACTGGCGGTTACTATATAAATCTTAATTGTTTATAGCTTTGCAAGGTGCATTTTTAAACGTATTTTCTATTCGTCTGAAACCAACGACCCAGGTGTAGGAAATCGGTGATTTGGTTAAGGATAAGCAGTGTAGTCGAAGGATTTACATCGGGCCCGAATGGGATTGAATACTGAAAGAAAAGAAAGGCACATCTTACTGTTTGTTTGTTGACGCGAGGTCCGTCTGAAAAAGAGTCAAACATTTTTATAGTTTATAATTGGACAACTCCGCGTTATATGAGAAGGATAATTATGTTGATAACAATCTAATCGCGAACTCTTCTTGTGGCGTAGATCTCGTGAATGCGTGCCGCAAATAAACAGGCTGAACATAATGACAGAAACACTGTTACTTTTTAACTCTTCTTACATCCGCTGCGCCAGTATACATAAAGAAGGCTTCCGGTTGATTAATCTTCGAAGTTCCTAATCAAAGTTTTCATGAAGGTTTTTTTGACTCGCTCTCCTATTTACTCTAACCTGTATAACGGGAAAATACTGCATCCACGTTAGCTTTTACCCATTTTTAATCGTGCCCCTAAGGTTGCCAATTGGTCATGCAGAAAGATTTCTTGTTTTGGTTGAAGAGCATTCTGTATAAAAAGAAAATCAATCATAGCATTCTTGTTCACAAGAGAACGTGAACCCCTGAGTCGTAACAATGGACGGACGGTACACTATTTGCTGACCAGGCAACGCTTCGAGGCACAGCGGACTTCAAGAAACAGGAGTTTATTTCGGCAGTGTTCACTCCTTTCGAGTTTCAATGCAAGCGAATTCGAAACTACTGTAGCGAGAGCTACACTACGCTAGCACTTCGAGCTTTCAGCGTGGCACCCCTTGAGCTGCGTGGGCGCCCTTGAGCTCCATGCTGGTCACGTGGGGTGGAGCAGCTGCCGGCGGCGCGGCGCGCCGGCGAAACCGAGTGGGTGGGGGGAGTAAAGAGGGGGAGAGAGTGAATCCACGTCTAGGGACGAAGATGAAGAAGGAACGCCCAGCGAAACGGAGCGGCGAAGGACTTACTCTGCAAATCGACTGAGCGAGTTTCACTCGGCCCGATGTAGCTATCAGGTCACTACAGGTTTAACCGGAGCTAAACCACAGCCATTTTCCGCATCCTAAACGTGTTTTCTATACCATCTGTCGGGAGCTTTATAAGAGTATTTCTTGAAGCAGACCGCAAGGCAATACGTGCTTTGATGTAGGCAGTATGAGAATTTTCACATTTAGATCCTGGTTTTTAGCCTTACCAGCATTTTCAATAGGAAAAGTGATTGTCAGACACTCTACCACCGTTTTCAAAAATGCCCGTGGACAAATGCAAGATGCATTTTATGCAAAGCAGATGCAAGAAGTCGCATTTATCTGGAAAAAATAGTAATAAAACCAAAATGTGTGCTTCGCACTAAGCGGCGCATCTAGGGGCGGGGAGCGATGGATAGTTTTGTGTGCATATGAGTGCGCGATATATGTTCAAATCGACTCTTGCTTTTTTCGCAAACAAATTGCATGGTGCTAACAACGGCTGCGCGAATTTTATATACGTATGTTTCGCAAGGACAGCATACTTACATAGGCGAGTAACACTAAACTGGCCTTGTAGATGTCTCTATGATGGCAACAACGATGGCAACACACGTGCTTTAGCACAAATTTCCATGTTAAACAAGCGAAGAAAGTCCGTTCAGAGCCGACGGCAGTGCCCTGCTGTACACGCAGTCGTCTCTGCGGATGCTGTCAGGCGATGTCGCCTAAAGCGGATATGCTACGCTTCTGGAATGGGACTCAGCCTTTACCATAGGTTCATTTTGCGGTAAGCAGGTTCAAAAATCGTTTTTTTTTTCATTTGCAACTAGCCACCGATTCTTGCACGGTTTAGACCAGTTTCTTGTCGCCTCGGAAACAACAAGACGTCCGCTGTACTGAGAGCAGCGCGGGCATCGGTAATGCTGCTAGAGCCCCTGAGCTTTCGACTGGTGAGAGGAAAAATGGAGGGATAAAAGTCATTGGAATGCCCGTTCAATTAGAGCTCTGGAGAAGTCGCGAAAAAAACTTAGCGAAACAAAGCCATGACAGTGACGATAGGGAGGACCACACCAACAAAGTTCTCCCAGTTTAGATGATGCGACAGAAACGGAACTCGGACAAGAATCGCGTTTGGGAAGCATGTCAGCCACTGGCAATGCAGCGAGCCATTACAGCCGGAAGGAGGATCATCCCCAATCTAGTAGACACTTTGCACGCAAGAAAAGCCTTACAGTTATCTGCTTGCTGGGCACTCATCACTTAACAGTGGCAATCACAGTAACCGTGAACACGGTTGCGCGTCTCTTTCCATATCGTCAGAGCCATCTACCGGCACCGTGCGCAATTTACACTGACGCGTAGCGCGTTTCCAGTTGACTTGCCTTTCCTGCTTGGGCACCATGTCATCAGAGCGCCCGTCTGATACACGCGCTATTTTTAATCACGTGAAACAACCTCAAATGGTGCACTCCCAACGCCAAGAATAGCCTCTCCCATGCCTCTCCATATAAACCTTTCCTTTGCCAGCTGCGGCCACCATATGCCCACAAACTTCTTAATACCATCTACCCACCTGTCTGCCGCCCACTGCTACTCTTGCCTGCTCTTGAAATCCACTCCGTTATCCTTAAGCTCAAGCGGTTATTTTGCCTTTGCAATAAATGCCCTGCCCAAGACCATTTCTTTCTCTTGATTTCGACTAGGATGGTATTAACGCGCGTTCGTTCCCTCAACCGCTCTGCCCGCTTCCTGTGTTTTAACGTTACACTTATCATTTTTCTTTCCATAGCTCACTGCGTTGTCCTTAACTTGAGCTGAACCCTTTTCGTTAGCCTCCACGTTTCTTCCCCGTAAGTGAGCACTGATAAGATTCAGCTGTCATACTTTTCCCTTGAGGGATATTGGTAAACTTCGATTCATGACCTGAGAGAACCTGCCGTATGTGCTCCATCCCATTCTTATACTTATAGTTAATTCCCTCTCATGATCCGGATCAGCGGTCGCTACCTGTCTTAAGTAGACATATTCCCGTACCACTTCCAGGATATCGCTACCAATATTTTGAACTGGTGTTCTCTTGCTAGGCTGTCGAACATTAGATTGGTTTTCTGCATGTTAAATTTTAGACCCACCGTCCTGCTCTGCTTGTCTAGCTCATTGATCATGCTTAGCAGTTATTCTCCGGAGTGACTCAGCAAAACAATGTCATCAGCGAGTCAAAATTATTTAGATATTCTCCATTAACTCTCATCTCCAACATTTTCCAATTTACACGTCGGAATTGCTCCTGTAAACAGGCGTTGAAGATCATTGGCGAGATCGTGTCGCCCTGTTTGACGCCCTTCCTTATTAGAATTTTATTGCAGACTTTATGGAGGACAACGATAGCTGTGCAGTTGCTATAGACATTTTCACACAAGGCTCTTATACACCCTTATTCCGCAATGCCTGCATGTCTGCCGATGTTTCCTCTGAGCCAAATGCTTTCCCGTAATCAATGCAGGCTATATATAGGGGGTGGTTACATTCTGCACATTTATCTATCACCTGATTGATCCAATGTGGAATATCCTTTACGAATCCTGCCTGATCGTTTGGTTGATTGAAATATAAGGTTGTCCTGGCTCTATTAGCGATTATTTTAGTAAATACCTTGTTGGTAACTGAGAGTACTTAAACTAATCAGCCTGGGATTTTTCAAATCCTTGGCGCCTCCTTTTTTATGAATTAAGATAATGTTATCGTTCTTCCAAGCTTCAGGTACGGCCGAGGTCATAAGGTATTGCGTATACAGGGTGGCTATTTTTTTTTAGCACAATCTCCCCTCCATCCTTGAATAGAACAGCTTTTATCTGATCCTCACCAGCTGCTTTCCTCTTTGCATTGCTCCTAAGAGTTTTCTTACTTCCTGTTTCGTTACTGACAGGATCACGCATTGCTTTTTGATACTCTCTGTCTAATTAACGTTCTGATTACACTGGCTATGCATAGATTTGAGCAGAACTCTTCGGCTACTTTAACTGTCTTATCTATATTGCTAATGGCGTTGCCCTCCTTGTCTCTTAACGCATAAATCTGGTTTTTACCTTTGCCTAGTGTTCTCTTCGCCGCTTTTAGGCTACCTCCGATCTTTCGAGGATGCTCATTTCTCCGCATATTAATCTTCCTGATGTCGGCTACCTTGAGCTTATTTATTAACTTCGATAGCTCTGCTAGTCCTATTCTTTTATAGGGATAGATACCATCATGCTTTGGCGTTTTTTAATCAGACCTTCCGTTTCCTGAGGTAGTTTACTGGTATCTTGTCGAGAGATTCTACTACCTATTTTACGGCGCACTCTGTAATGATCGCAGTGAGATTATCGTTTATTGTATGTACAATAATATCGCGTTCTTCAGTTAAAGCCGAATATCAGTTCTGCAACGAAATCCTGAATTCCTCTGCTTTCGCTCTTAGCGCAAACTCGTTAATGGGCGTCCGCTTCACTAGCTACTTTAGTTCCCTGCTCCCTGTTAAAATCTAGGCGAATTCGAGACCTTACCATTCTGTGGTCGCTAGACCACAAAATACGGGGAGCGTTACTTTCCCACTCTCCCTCAGTTGCGACGCACGACAATACCCAGAGCTCGTAGTTTTGTATCATCGCATCACGAGCTAGTCCAGGGGAGTAACTAGCGCCATTGGCATTTCCTTTTGTGTCGATAAAAATCAGGATTAATCGAGACGGCCGCCTTCGATTACCAACTGGAAAACCTCAAGCGCGTAATTCAAACACTCCACAGCGATCACACAGTGCAGCAGTGAGGACGTCACTACAGAATTATTCCTTGATGTACATGGTCCTGCCTTCATTAAATCGCCATTACGTAGTGCCTAAGAAGAAAGGAAAACAGTTGCGCTGAAAAGAAAATGCTCGAGCCATAACTCGAAACGTTGTGTCTTGAATCGTAAGATGGGCGTTCAACCCCTCGTCCACTGAGAAACGATTATTCGGGTCGGTTAAAGGGTGGCCTTTTTTGTTGTGGTAAATAATAAATCAGGATATAATTAAAGCTAATGATACAAATCAAAATAGCAATGAAAAGAATAAACATAACACAATAAAACAAAGCACAGCGCCCGTGTCAGCGTAGTGATATGCAAAGAAGTCCTCAGGTCACACCAGGGACCCATTACCGCTATCGCCCCGTAGAGCCGCCGTCGAAAGTTTTTGGAACACGAAAATTACAACAACGCCATGAACAGAAGGTTGTGCTTTGTAATTACCAGCGCTACCTGCACAATACATCACTCAATGCCTGGATGCGCTTCTATTCTGCGAGGAAATTGACGTTTTTCGTGATTTCGGCTTTGGGAAACTTTTGTGGGCACATATATCTTTAGGACGCAATTTCAGACTCCTCGAATTTTTGTTTGAATTTAACAGCACGCTGTATTGGGCGAGTTGGACGTAGTTCGTCTTGAGAGCCAGCGCAAAGCAGACGAAGGAGGAATGAATGAGACACAGCGCCCGTGTCGCCTTCTCTTTGGTTGGTCCTTTGTCTGTTTTTGCACTGGTCTTCAAGATGAATTTTTTGTTGTGTCTAAACAAAATACAGCAGGTCTTTATATATATTGAAACTTTCTCTGGAAGGATTTTGCAGGGCAACACAAAAGTTTCAAATGTTGGATACACATTGTGTGTTTGGCATTTTCGTGCCCGGTTCAGTCAATGCCGTCCATTCCACTAGCCGGTATTGGCCGCTAACTTAAAACGACGCCCTCCAAAGTACCTTCCTGACGTCCAAGAGCCTTCAACCAACTCGTCTGGCTTTCTCTATCAGAAATCTCTTGTTCAAGAAGTTCTAAATATCATTCAGGTCCTTCCTGCAGGTGAGGGACCGTCTCCTAGCAATAAACACGCGTTTAGCGTGCAATTTCTTAGCCATATCCTGCAGCCGTGCTTTTAAATAACAATATCCCCTTGTCCTGGAGCTCTTCGAAGCACAGTTACTTGCTTTCTCAGCTTCATCTGAAGGCAAGTTCAGAATAGCATGACAAGCGACCAGAGGCAAATACGGTACCGTTTGCAATTGGTTATAATAGGAGGAAACCGGCACATTTTTAAAGCAGTGACGTTGATCACTACTGTAGTCCTCTGGCTGAAGAAGCCGCAGTGCCGGAATAACTCAACTGCTGAGATCGTTCGGAGTACCTCACTGACCGCTTCAGGAAGCTGCTAGCTAGCTTCTAAAAGCACTACCCCCTTTTCCCGTCTCTTAGATGGGGGACGGAAGCGCTATGCTGAATGTTTGAAAAATCGAAAAGTAAATTGCAGGAACGAATTTTTTTCCACTGCGGAAGCATTGATCCGGAGGTTCAGAACTTAGCAAAGTGGTCTCTTGCCGATGCATATGTGGAAGTTTAGAGTGTAGCGAAATTCATCTCTTGGTGACGCATGTTAGGAGGTTTAGGTTCTATCAAAAAGAAATCATATTGATATCCCTGACTGAGAGTCCATCACGCTACGGCACTAACGGATTAGCTTCAAGGACCGCATGTACTCCCCGCACCGAGGCGCACTGCTCACTGAACAAAGATTTCGCTGATCGCGGTGATTCGGCGTGACTGCCCATCATACGGCTCTTCAAGAGACTGAATAATCGCATCAAGATGAATGGATAACACCGCGCTCTCGCGCTGTGCATTGTCGTCGTCATCGAGCGTCGTCATCATCAACTTCCATGCACTCCGTCCCGCTGCCCCGTCAGCTCATCGTCGTCATCTACGTAACACAAATCCGTGCATTTGCATTGAATCGAGTGTAGTAAACATTCTCTCTGGATTTATTTATTTTTTGGGGGGAGAGGGTGTGGAACAAGGAAGGGCGCTGCGGGAAAGTGAGCGTTCAAGGTGCTCAACAGCCCTCATTTCACTACGCTCTACTGGATCGTTATCGCGAACTTCGCGATCTGTGGTTTTGCCTGATTTTATGTGTTTTTATATCGGAAACCATGATCAGCGAGAGGAATAGGACTGAACGCTGGAAAAAGTTGTTCACAGAAAATACTACACTTTCAGTAGCTAACGAGTAAGTAGATCATTTTAGTATTGGGTAGCGTCCGGATGAGTTCAACACCCTAAAGCTGTTCGGGCACAATGACGTATGCCTCGTCGACGACAGTTTTAGCGGACGATATATACAGCTTTAACCAAGAAATGTAAAAAAAAGTGTCGGTGGTTTAGCTCTGGTTAAACCTGGACTGACGCGATAGCTACAGCTGGCCGAGTGGAAATAGGTCTCGGGACCAACCACATGACGAACCACCTGATCAGCCACGGCTTCGCGCCGCCGGCAGCTGCTCCACACCACGTGATCAACCACGTGACAGCGTGGCGGCGCCGCCACGCTGAAAGCTCGAAATGCTACCGTAATGTAGCTGTCGCTACATAAACTGTTGTCCCACCTACAGCGAAATCTCAAAGCAATACGTCAGCCATGCAAAGGCGGAATGCATTTCATCGAAGAACGCTTCAAAATAAAGCGTAAAGCATTATACAATGTGAAGAACATTTTTTTAAAGTATATATCTGTTGAGCAGCATGCAGGTAATATTTTGCCGTTAATTGGTCCGATTATAGGATACACCGATAACAGGAAGATATATCGCGAGATGTAGCTCAGGGTTAAATAAAATGAAAATATGAGCGGCACATTTCGCCCTCAATATTTTTTGAGCAAACTGAATACTAAGTACTGATGAGACCAACATGTAGCTTATATGGCTCATAGCATCTGAAGTGGCACCGCAAGTGGCTGAGCATCCGCCTCCCATGCGGGAGGTGCGGGATTCGATCCCCAGTGCCGCCGGGTACCGACCGGTGATATAACGGGTACGTGCTTTCCCTTGGCCTGATGTTCGGCTTGTCAGGGTTGAACTGTTTGAAAAATGGGTCTTTGACCCCAGATTGAGTAATCGAAAATACCTTGTGCCATAGATGCCCTTGCGTCATAAAAATCCATGATCATCATCATAGCATCCCAGGTAAATTTCACGCAACCATGACTAGACTTCGAAAGTGCACCTCAAAGCTTAACCACATTTACAGTAGCCGCGATGTGCACAATTCTTGTTATTAACGATTATATAGCTCATTTGTGTCCGCACAACGCGTCCTCACGATGCCGTCACTCCAGCTGAATAAACTCTAATAGAAAAGTGGGGACACGCCAAGAATCGAACCCGGGCCGCTGGTGTGCGAGAAGGGGACGCTTCCCCTCTGCTTCGACACTTCGGCGTTTGATGGTGAACAAAGGCACGTCTAGTGAATGCACAGTTTTTAAAAACGTACTTTAGAGATGTGTATTAAAGCCTACATGACTAATTATGGCCATTTTAATTACAGATGTCGCCAATTCCCTCCGTGCTTAGTGTGAATTCGTATCGCCATCATGCGGAACCCACTGAATACCCCTCGCATTGTACGGCACTGGCGCAGCAGATGGCGCAGATGGCGGACCGCACACAGCTTTCGCAATTCCGCCTGTAAGGAGACTTAAGTGCTGCTCGCAATTTTTCATTCTCTGTTGACTATATGCCAAAAAAAACTTCAGTGAAACCTTGTGCTCTCACTTTTAAAAAGAAATTCCTGATGAGGAGCATATCTAGATCTTACCGCTTCAGCGTAGTTAATTTTGCTATTCTATTTCTTAGATGTTTATTGCGCGCCTAGATGCCTCTTCCCTTCTAGAAAACAGGCGTGCCCTTCTGAAGCGAGCACTCAGACATCACCTTAAATCCACATGTTCTTATTATCAATTTCGAGCCACTGCAAAATCTTTCAGCACTTCCTTTAGCAATGTCCTCTTTACGTGTCCAAGATTGAGAACAAAAGAAGATGCAAACACATCTCTCCCATGCACCGTTGCTACAGCAAGACTCAAAATCAAGTAACCATGTTCAGAATTGAAGATAAACCGTCTTCTTAAATATATCACTGTATGATTAGAGCAAACGCGCATGGAAAAAGGAAATACGTGGGCTCAGGCACCTGTCAATTTAGGAGATTGAGGAAAGCAATAAGCCCTCTAACGAACCAACATTTTTCACGAAACCCAGTTTGACAATTCCTGCTTATTTGCTAAATGCTGTGCAATGTTTTGTTCATTTCGTGGGCCCTTGGATGTTGCCCGTGTAGCGACAAAGCATAGGAGAGCCTGCTCAGAACTTAGCTTTCTCACGATGAAAGGTCAGCGTAGCGCGCGATTTTCTGTCACACTTGACGTCTTAATGGACTTAGTATTGTCTCTCCGAACTTCGCTTTTTGGCATTGGCGCTTGCAAACGTCCATTTACTTGGTTCTTTTTTCTTGCAAATTTATTCTAACATGGTGCGGTATTTGATGGGGCTTACATTGGAGTGGCGATGGTGGCTTCGTTTCCTCTCCGCCGGCTCCTAATAACCAGGAAAAGTTCACATTATTTTAGTTTGGGTAGTTCGTTCAATTTGACAGCGACACAGTATGTGCCTTGATAGGCCTATGCACTATATAGACAAGAAACAGATATTTCCTACCATTAGACAAAAATCTGGGAGGATATACAAAGCACAATTATTGACTTAAAGTAAACAAAGCCTGACCATTCACTTAAAGTAGACAAGTATCAATCGGAGCGGCCAAATTCAACTCAACTGGAGCGTGTGAAAATGGCTCATGTGCATTTAGTGGAAACAATAAGTAATAGGCAGAATCTATGAATATTTATTCCTTGATACTTTAGCAAGCATTTGACTGTCACGCCTGAACGTTGAGACTTCAGGCAAAAAATTTAAACCGAATGACGACCACCTGAGGGAATGATGAAAATAAAAATGATATGGTAAAGATTAGGGATGAAAATGAGTACAGTATCTGAGACCAACGGGATTATGGAAATCTCCAAACTGATTTATGATGCCAACCGCTCTTCCATAGCTCCGGTAATACGCCATAAAGATAGGCTGTGCCCATCTGAAGTGACGGCGCAGGTGTTATCAACTTCGCACAGAGCCGAACATAAAATGCAGTGACGGCGTTTCTGGGGGAAATGTATGTCAACGGCACATTGTAACAGGGGCACTGAAGTGTGAGTGCGCCGAGCTTATTAATAGGTTTTCATCTGATAAGCTGGTGATGACTCTCATAGTGAACATGGTTTGGTTTATAGGGGTTTAACGTCCCAAAGCAACTCAGGCTATGAGACACGACGTAGTGAAGGGCTCCGGAAATTTCGACCACCTGGGGTTCTTTAACGTGCACTGACATCGCACAGTAAACGGGCCTCTAGAATTTCGCCGCCATCGAAATTTGATCGCCGCGGCCGGGATCGAACCGGCGTCTTTCGAGCCGGCAGCCGAGCGCCATAACCACTCAGCCACCGCGGCGGCTCATAGCGAACAGGGAAACGGCGCTTACTCAGTATTCCACTAAATTGCACCGGGCGAACTTGTGCATATGAATGGACTTGACTAAGTGTAGCAAGCAAAGAGAAACCATGCCAAAACCACCAGACTGGGGCAAATGCCAGAATGCCTTCGGTGGTTGAACGTTAAAAAAAAGATTCCCTGTATAAAATTCCTCCTATAAAAGATTTCATGTATTAAAATTTCCTGTATAAAATATAACAGTTCAAACGCTTCCTGTCTGAATGACTCGTTTCAACTCATGTCAGATTAAAAAGTCGCTTCGTTTCACTTCGGTCCAAAATGAATTCCAATTCGAAAATCATATGACTGTTGTGAAAAAGGAACCGGTGCAAAACTTCTTACCTCCAGCATTGGCAGCTACCACCAAGGCTACAAGAAAAACTATCGTCAAAGTCATCTTCATGCTCGAGTCTGGAGTGGCACCGTGTAGCGAATTATCGCTCTTCACTCTTGGTTTGTTTAAATCAAAAGAAGCCGGCCTTTTATAAGGCACTCCTCAGGCTGCAACAGGATGGCATGCCTAGTTTGCTGCTTTCGTACAGGTGCAGAAAAGCGGCCATAAACGCATTGCACAAAAAAAGCAATACGAAGCACATTTATTCAGAGATAAACCTGTTTCAGCTCTTCATATTGCGTACCTTGTTCTTGGAAAGCGGCTCGTTGTTCTCCACATCTACGGGATAAAAAAGTCTGGAAATTCCTCAAGACATTAACAAGGCAGGCGTGTTCCTGGAAATTCCTCCTATCGTTGCGAAGGCAGGTGTGGTGATGGAAATTCGTCATGACGTTAACAAGGCAGGTGTGTTCCTCGAGATTCCTAAGCTAACACAGGGCAGCACAAGTAACTGTGAAAGGTGCTGCAATCTCATGAAACTTTTCCTGGCCTTCTTCGTGTCGCAGTCCTGTACTGGAGCTCGATCGCTGGTGAAACCTGAACGGTTGCTGCAGACGTGACTTTTCCACCATCCATGCTCAGGATACCTGCTTTAAACTCTGCTCAAGTTCCAATATTAGTAGAATGGTGTTGTTTCTCAGAGTTTCTTTTGAATTAGTTGAAACAACCGGTATTTGGTACTTGCTAGCACCTGTATCTGAAATAAAATCGACTATACAACGGTTACCAGCCAGATTGTCATTGCTCACAGATTTAACAGTGACTTCCATAGCTTATTTTTAGAATAAAAGTCGTATGAGGCGCCTTGCACAACACGAGTTCAGACAACGCAAGTTAACTTCATCTCGTATGAAGGCGTCATTTCCATGCTCCTGAACTTGAAAGCAAAATCATCCCCTGCACCCGACGACATTCCAAACACGCTTCTTCGGAGGTACGCTGATCTACTGGCCAGATATTTGGTTATCATATTTCGTGTGTCTTTGTTGACCTGGAAGATACTTGATACTTGATAACCAGAGGATGGCCCTGAGTTGAGCCTTTTTTGAAAAAAAGGTGATCGCCAATAAGTTTGCTGCGGTATCAAAAAGCGCCAAAAGGACTAGTACTGGCAAGCTTCCAGGAAGGCAGGTGAGTCAGATAGCAGTGAAAAGCATTCCAGGAACCAGGAACTCCAGGAAGGTGTCTAGTTTTCACTCTTTCCTAGCGTGATGCCCGCAGGTGGTGCTCAGGCTTCTTTTTTCTACCTTCCATTCTACATATATGGGTAGTGTACTCGCAGACAGCAAACCGCATGAAGAAAAAAAAGGCTGTGGTTGATGCAAGCCCTCTGGGCGTGAGTGGTGAAGATGTTGTAATATAATCGTTTGAGGACTTTAAATAAACGGCGTTGTCGCTAGCATATGGCAGGGCCGAAACAGTGCGAACCTAGTTTATGGAATGCACATCCGTTCTTCTACCTGTCGCGCTCTTTGATCCTGTGGCTGCACACACTGCAGTCTTATTTAGTATTTTATATATATTGTACCTCTCAGGGCCAGAGGCATTACAGAGGTGTAGTGGAAAAACAAGAATAAAATTAGAAAAAAATACAACAAAGAGGCAAATCTAGATAACACCTCAGTATACAGTCCTGGCTATGGCTTTGTAGGACATCTCGGAATTATTAGGGTCAGCAATATCAGCGGGAAGGTGATTCCAGTCGCGTGAGGTACGCGGGAAGAATGAACGAGAAAAATATTTGGAGTTACAAGTGTCAAAACCGACTTTATGAGGATGATCAGTGCGATGGGAGACATAAAATGGGTGTGGGATAAGGCGACTGCGAAGTATGGGGTGATGGTACAATTTGTGAAACAAACCGATACGAGCAATACGAGCGACAAAGTGATCAATTATCTGTTATTTTATGCTGATAATGTTCTTCCTCATATCAAGGTTGGGCACTGCCCTGTGTTTAATAAGCTAACTGCAGCGAACTTTGGTTTTTTTACTATTTCTGCTGTACCGGAAACAAGTAATCTCACGCTGGTATGCGTAAAAAATAAGCATAGACATTTGGTTTATTGTAGCAGACGAAGGTATCAAAACAGTTTACAGGACACTAGACGAGACGCCATATTACAGGCGAGGCTAGAGGCTATACTCTGAATAAATAAGCCCATTGGTAATGCTCGATTGGAAGATGTAAGTTTGTGAACAGGGCTTGGCTGGTTGAAAGCTTACCCTCAAGCAGTAATACGAGTTCCTTAAAATCGCCGCCTATCTCAAAATATCTACTGACTTTTTAATAAGATAATGAAAAAGACAGGATAGGTATTGCCGAAGTAGAGAAAATGATCATAGACAGGCAAAATCGAAGCGAGTCGAGGAAATGCTAAAAAAATATAAGATATATTCATTGAGACATTAAGGCAATGAAAATCTACAATATACGTTTTATACATTTTTATGGCAGAACACTGAATCTAAAGTTAGTGAAGTGCGCACGACAAATTTTCTGATCAGTATTAAAGAAAAATCGCTGACGCGATGCGCTTCGGTCTACTTCGCAGAGAAATCCGAAGATCGGCCCATGGCTGTCTTGCAGGAAACAATCTCGTTAACTGATTGCATAGCTCCCAATCAATCAGGACATACCAGGAACCTTCGGAGAGCCCCGCAAAGCAGCCAGTCTATTCGGCCACGCTAAAAATGACAGTTACAGAATAGCGAGCAGTCGGTAGCTCTTGCCGGGGACCAGTAATCTCTGCACGAAATAATATTGAACGAATAGACGCCTTATTTTCACACAAAGCTTTCGCTTGCATCTGCTATGGCGACCATCGTTGCTGGGTAACAGCGAGATCACTGCTATTGCTAAGCAAGGTCGGTGCGGTCCACTGCAAACGCAAGCACACCTATACGGGAGTCAAAAAAGAGTGTACACTCCCTTTCACAAAAGGGTGTGTGAAAGAGAAGAGTTTACTCCCTGTTTACTCCTTTCACTCTGGAGTGCACAAGCCTCGGAGGCCATGCTTGCCGTAATGGTTCGGTGTTGATCGCCTGCGCTGCAAAGTAAAAATACTCCCTCATGTCGATGACCAGGACACAGAATCCTTAACTGAATTAGTTATTTCTAAACATCGTAAATCTTATTAGTTTCCTGAAGTGGCCCATATCGCGCTAAATATGTCGTTTTGCGCTATTGTTGAAATTGAACGATTTGAATAGGCGCGGTAAAGAATTATTTGAGGTGAACATGCGCTCTTTGACTTTATGGTCATGTGATGTGGGTACCAGTGGGAATTCGTGTGCTTCTGAGACCATGGGTGGTGTATTTCGGCTAACTCACTACTGTAAACTGCGTGATCTAATGTTCTGCTGTAAATCTTGCTTATAGTCCCACCGAGAATAAATCTTCGTTGGAGAACACACGAGTGGCTTGCGGATACTGTCACTTTAGATTTCTACCGTAACCTCCGCCTGCTGCTTTTGACGCCAAGCTTTTGAATTTTATGGAAGGTTTTGTACCCACTATATGTACCAGAAACAGAGCGGAATGTAAATATAATATGAGAGGGCTTGCTCGCAATCAATCTGCAGAACCACCGGCTGCCTTCGTATTTAACCCGTCGTTCTAACCGGATATTGACCACGTTTTTTTTTGTTGAATTCTGCGGTGCATGAGCGACAAACTTTTCCGAATCAAGTAGAATTGGCGTCGCCAAGATGGAATGTTGCAACTGCGACCGCCGGCCTCCAGTGCTTTGCAGTGGTACGCCATCGCCGCAACCAAACACCAGGTGTACATGCTTTCGCATTCACAGTACGTAAGTAGTCGTAATTGCCCCATGTAATTTTTGTATTAAGAGCTACATGCTTTAAAGGATGAATGAGGTGTTGGACAGGCTTCGCCACCGACGCGTTTTGCCAGTCAATGCGCTGTAAGGTTTGGTAGGGTGTAATATTGTATGTGCGCTGCCATCTACTATTTTTCTGGGTTAGGATAGGGGTTAAGCAACTGCACCGGGTTGTTTCGGGTCGTCACCGGTCCGATTCCGTCAATTGCTCATCAATAGTGAAGTTTCCGAGACAACTATGTAGCTTCTCTGCAGATTGCGTCTGCGCTTTGTGAAGGATAATGAGCAATAACTCCGTACTGACATGCGTTGGGGAACACCAGGAGGGCGGGGGGGCTAATTTTTCGTGGTTCCTACGAGGGGTACCAGAAGCACAGAAGATCAAATTATTCACGGACAGCACTTTAGCTATCCACATTGGTTGGTGCTGTTATGTGCATCGCTTGGGAAAAAAGCACTGCTATGTAAGTATATCCGAACGAAAACTTGCGAGCACCTACCGAGTACTTAGCATGTACACAACAGAAAGCCTGCCATAAAATTCGAACGTTTAGCCGTATGGCGAAAAAATAATGTATTAAACGAAACTTACAATAGTTTTACAACGTTCCATTTGGTGTAGTTATCAAACATTATTGCTCCACACTAATATGCAAGACAAAAGCAGAAAAAATCATTATCCAGGGGGCTCAGAGAGCAGGGACGCTGGAGAAACTGCACTGTACGACCACGCGATACATGTGTCCGGTTGATTGAGCACTCTTTATAATAGAGTGCTGATTTAAACGTGGGACGGCACTCTGGTGACTGCGATGACGCATCTAAACCTTCCTTGCATTTAGGTGACGGAAAAGATTTTTGTGAAATATTTTTCAGTCATTCGACCACCGGGCACGAGTACTGTGGCAAGACTTACTTCCATTTCAAGGTTATAGGCAGGAAGCGATGCACACTCCCACGTTCTTCTTCTCGTTTTCGTCAATTTCACGACTGCAGACCAGCTGAATGAATGCAGCTGCGGAGATATGGGAGGGTGTCTAAATGCACCTGTTGCAGATTTCTAGTGTGCTAACTGTGGTCGCGTCCTGATTTCTTAGTGACATCATTACTGCCAGGAGTTTCTTGCAGTATATGTTTACTGTTAATTTTTATCGATTCTGCTTTTTTCTGTCGTTTTTTTTTCTTCAGAGGAAAATAAAAAATTATGAACGAGTTGCTACATCTGCGAGGTGACTCCGCAATCGCCGTAAGCACAACAATTAAACGAGAGGAAAATTGCAACCAACGCAATTGCCGACCATAACTCATCTTGTCCCCGACATTACCCCCCCCCCCCCCTTATCCCTTATGGCCTCTCTCGCCCGGCTGAGGTTCTCGCTCACAAGGCGCGAGCCCCTACAGCGTGCGCACTGGACATCCCGAGTCAATGGTGCCGAACCAGGATCGGCGACCCAAGTTGCCTTGCTGACAGAAACGCCAATTTATGCCACCTCATCTAGGCCTGCCCTGCACCGTGAGCCTTCGCGCCCGCTACAACTCTGCCCTCTATATTCAGGCATAGGAACACTGGACAGCCCCCCTTAGTGTCGCCAAGCATAAGGGACCTGCCGGACTTAGTTTCGGAATACGGCCTCCTAAACCTTATACTTCCCCTTTAGGCCTCAGACCATCCCTGTCAATAAAAGATATATGAGTGAATTAATTAATTAATGAACAAATGATTGAATGCATGAATTAATTAACTCGCCTTCGGTGGTGGTGGTGGTGAAAAGCATTTATTAGGCTATATGTACAGAGAGTTGCTCGGGGAGAGGCCCCTAGTGGGCATCGCCCCTTACAATAGAAGGCGGAGTCCCTCATTCTGGGACCCCGTTGGTCCTGACCGCTGCGCAGGTCCGCCGAACCAGGGCCTGTTGGGCCGATAGTTCCTGGCAGCCGAGCAGAGCCGCCTCCCAGGCCTCTCGGGTAGGGGAGGGGGTGACGGGGGAGAGAAGGATTGTGCCTGCATGCCCAAACCATGTGAAAGGTGTCGGCCACCTCCCCACAGAATGAACACCGGTCGTCAAAATAATAATCAAAATGCTTGAGAACCGCCGGGCACAGGAGGGTGTTTGTAAAGAGCCTAAGGAGAGTTCGTTCGCCAGCTTTACCCAGTCCCTTCATAGGAACCGGGTAGCGCCGGTGTTCGGCACGATAGTGCTCTGTGATATCTTTAAAAGAAAGAAGAGGGATTTGATCCGGGTTAAGGTCCTCCCAAAGAACGCCGGTAATTGAGTGAGCGGGCTGCCTCATGGGCGGCTTCGTTACCTGGCATGCCTTGGTGGCCGGGGACCCATATGATTGAGCGGTGAGTTGGATCGCAGTCGCGAGTACTGTGATGAAGAATTTGGTGAGCAAGTGGAGTGATCCAACCGAACTGGAAGTTACGACAGGCTCCGCGAGAGTCTGTGAGGATGAATTTAGAGTCGGGATGGGAGGCTGCGAGGGCGATCGCTACCTCCTCCGCATGAGTTGAGCTGGGCGCCCTGAACGAGAGGCCGTCCACCTGTCTTCCCTCGTGTACGACTGCAGCCGTGTACCATTCCCCCTGGAGTGGTGGTAGGGGCCTGCAATGTCGACGTAGAAGACGTGTTTCTTTGAGCCATAGTGGCGGTGCAGGGCATCCGCCCGCACCTGGCGCCGGCCATTATGGTCCTCCTTGTTCATCTTAGTTGGAAGGGGTCGAACCTAGAGGGCGAGTCTCCACAGTTCGGGCACTCGAAACCGTTCCATTGTATGATGTTCATGTTTGATGTGTAACCGGTCCAAGAGGCGGCGACCGGACACGGTCTGAGCGAGAGGCGTGTATTGGTTAACGAGATGCGCCTCGCGAAGTTCCCTATTGGTGTTCACCATCCCCAACGCGAGCAATCGCGCATTGGAAGTGGAGATCGGGAGGTCGAGGGATCTCTTGAAAATTTTGCGGAGGACAACCTCCAAGCAATCTTCGTCATGTTTCCGTAAGCGGAGGTAAGGAGTCGAGTACAGTACTCGACTAGTTATGAAGGCATGGGCGAGCCGCACCGCATCCTTTCTTCGTAACCCTCCTCGCTTGTTGGAAACGCGGCGAACCATTCGGCCCACCTGGTCGCCGACTCTGCGGAGTTTGGCAAGGGTCGTGTCTACCTTGCGATGCTGATTAATGAAGAGACCGAGTATTCGCAGCTCCTGCGATTCACGGATGAGGCCGCTGGCGAGAGAAAGCTGAACGGAGATTTTGCATTTCGGAGAATGTCGAATTTGCACAAATTCAGATTTGGACGGGGAGCACTGGAGGCCGCAGTACGTAGCATAGTTGTGTACTGTGCGCGCCGTTGCTTGCAGGCATTCCTCCATCTCTCCTATGTTTCCCGTAGTAGCCCAGATGGTGATCTCATCGGCGTACAGTGCATGCTGAACACCGCCGACACCCGCCAGCCAGGCTTGGAGGAGCATCATGACAATATTAAAGAGAAGCGTGGACAACACAGTGCCTTGTGAGAACTGGTGAGAGCCCGGTGAGAACTGGCGTGCTGCTAGCTATTACAATTCCTATATTGAGCTTCAACTTTCTTGCAAGGAATTCAATTTCATGCTCACAAGTAGCCTCGACGATGACATAGACTGAAGTCATTTGGTTTCTGTGGGTTATCAACGGGCACGAAAATTTCACCATTGGAAGGCGTTGGCTGCGGCACTAGTTCAGCACCCATTCTTGGAGAACGTTTGACAGATAGCCGAGAACCGACCCTAAAACCATTTTATGGTTAATAAAATCTGAAAACACGTCCCAGCGTTGCTGAAAAAAAGTCACATTCCTTCATATTTAAAGACTGAAGCGCTGAATGAAAACAAAAAGAATGAACAAAACGGGGTGAAGAATGCAAAGAAAAACTGCACTCCGGTTGGGAAATTGGCGCCTCTTGAATGTGAATGCATGGCTGTCAAGCATAAATGTTGGCAATAGGGACACCAAGCGAAGCTCAGAATACGAGGTGTTATTTGCTAACATCTTAGGCGACCCTACAGATTGTCGCAGTCCTTGCCTTACTGAATCAAAAAGTGGACGAAGGTCTGTCATAAAGCACACCATACAACCTTAACATGAACCATAACAAGTCGATTTTTTTTGTTTCGACCCTTTGCCTTTTTTTTGCTGGTTTCATGCAACTTCGAAGCCGATAACTTTTTTGTTTCCATGTAACATTGTTTTTAAAGAACGATGCGGGATCTATGCTATAAATTTTTCTCTTGCCAGCCCACCTCATACCTGTGTGCCGATCCATGTGAGCTTAGAAGTTTGAATTAAAGCTGGAAGATAACGAAGAAGACGGTGTCCTAGAAAAGTGACAGGACGCTAAAGCGCTATGCGATGGTTTGAAAATGGATTCCAGTTCGGCAGCCTGACACCTGCCTTTAAAGCCATATGAGAGGTCAGTGGCTTCATTTTAAAAAAATGTGTAAGCCACCTTTCATACTTCATGAATTGTAAGAACAGTGTACGCATCCTGTGGAAACAGCGTCTCTTGCATTTCTATCACTAATACTCCTTGCACACAAAATAATGAGCTTACTGGCCGTGTAGGCAACCTTAAGTAAGCCTCTGTCCTTAGCCCTATTTTGTGCCTGCGAATTCGTTTGGAAACTCTTTGTTCTGCCACAACTGGTTCTGGTTTGATTCTGCATAAATCCACCGACATTTATTTTTTCAGGTTCCAGAAATATGGGAGTCCACCTACCCGACCAATGGAGCAGTTAGGGAATAAATACGGAAGTCCTACTGAGCTGACCTACCGCGAGTTCTAATATTCATGTGCGAGGTACGAGTTAATTATAGCCGTATACGTGGTTTCTTGCTCAACTGTTAATAATGAAAGCATTTAAAATAAATAAAGCTATATACTGGATTCTTAAAAGGGTTTGCTTCCTGCACGTAGTCTTGGGTGGTTATGACGGTCAACTTTTCTTACGGGTCGCGGCTTACTTCAAGTACGAGTGGCATGTTCAACATTCTCGGAAAAACTGAAAATTAGAGAATTGTTAGAAACTGTTATGAAAATATTCAAGGTTGTGGCCCATTCTTCTGATATGTAGAAAAATATTTCTTTTGAAATGTTTCCATCGATCGCACCGAACAGTAAAGACTGCCATAGACAGCCAATGGGAACGCATTTGATGATAGCAAAAACGTTAAGAAAAAATGCAAGACTGCCGTCGGGTTATCTGCGGATATATTGATTGGTATAATTCTGGTACTCTCGAGGTCACGCGGCAGTGTGTATAAAGGGTGGCTAATTTTCGTAGCACAAACTCCCCTCCGTCCTTCAGCAGATTTGTTACCTTATCGTCTCGTCCTTTATAAGCATGCCGTCCAGGTTAGCTCAGTTGGTATAGCGAGTGCTCCGGTGAAGCGGTGGTCCCGGGTTCGAACCCGAGAAAAGGACGAATTTTTCTTTACGAAGTTTCTGAGAAAGTTGTATAGGTTTTCATTGCAGCCGTACGGCTGCGCTCGGGTGGATGCCAACGAGGAATTACTCCCTTATTACAAACTTACTACACCATGGGGGATTCTCCTAAACATCTGGCCAATACCTTATCCTCAGCTGCTGCTTTCCCACTTTACATTACGTCTAAGGCTTTCTTTACTTCCTCTTTCGATACTGGCGGCATGTCCCATCGATGTACTCTACTGCCTCTCTCATTAACTTTGCGATTACATTGGCTACTGTATAGATTTGTTTAGAACTCTTCGGGTTCGGGTCTTAGCTATCTTATTCATATTGCTAATGACATTGCCTTCTTTTTCTTAACGCATGCACCTGATTTTTGCCTATGCCTAGTTTCTTCTTCACTGTTTTTAAGATACGTCCGTTCTTTAGCGCATGCTCGATACTCTCCGTACTAAACTTCTTTATGAAGCCTACCTAGCGCCTATTTATTCAATTTGATAGCTGTACCAGTTCTATTCTGTCTTAAAATTATATGAAAAAATTGCGTACATAGATGGCTTCCCGCTCAAAAATGCTTTTGTCCAGAATTGTTGGGTATGAGAGTTTATAGCACCATTTGCTCATGTCACAAAGTATACTAATCACCTATAAATAATTACTACCAGCTATCTACAGCTTGAGGTTTACAGTATAATTTATAAAAGACTATAATTTATAAAAGACTTCGGCCGGGATGCGGTTTCATAAGGCAGCAGAAATTAACTTTCTGATCGCTTTAGCTTGTGTCCAAGATGCATACGCCTAGCAAACAATCGGCCATACTCTTCCAACGGCCATTCTTTATACTTTAAGGTCGCTTGGTGGCTATTTCTTTCAAAGATTTAGCCGCTCTAGAATTATTTGGATAATATCTTAAGGAAAATATTTCGTTCTAAAGAGCTTTCATTGGTGCTAAAGGCAACTCGCTGAAATTAAGCTAGTCACTTTTATACGAAAAACCAGCGGAAAAAAACGCGGACTAAAAGACTAGAAGACAAACACGGCGCAACTAAACCACGTTTTTTTTGCGCTGGGTTTTCAATATGAATCCATTCCAACTAGCCCAGTTTTCTGTCCTAATTGATTTCATTACTCGTGTACGACTAGCCTGCTGCCCAGAATCCGCTTTTCACGCGCAAATATTTATTTATTAAATTGTAACATGCTTCAATAAATAATTGCCTATTCAAAAATAGGGGGCTATAAAGCACCACGCGATTGTAAATGTGCATCACAATGTCTCTCCGGCCTCTAGATTACAGGGAGTGTCCGGAGGCTCCCATTGAAACTCACCCAGCTACGGTGATGTTTGTTTTGCTGATGTACACGCGGTGACAAGACAGCTTTTTTCCATATTGTTTGGTTTGTTCTTCCCGTTGTTTTTCGGCTTGCCCGACCAAGATTACGAAGAATAACCTTGCCTTGCCCCTGGGCATCTCTGCCTACGATATCGAGTATGACGCTGAAGAATCTCCGCTCTTGGGACTGAACCTAAGCCGAGGCCAATTGCGGCGTGTTAGGATGTTCAATAACAAGCGCTACTTTTTCAGGAATGGCTTAAGAGACTGCGGCCGACTTGAACCGTGCTTTACCATTACCTAATAAACGGAGTTTCTATGGGAGATGAACCCATGGTACCATGCGACCGATCTGCGGGTTGCTGCGCTATTATGACTTTCAATAACATGATTCTCAAATGTCTTGCAGAGAGGGATTCAACAATCGAGCTTCCAGTTTGGCTAAAAAGATTCTCTTACCAATCTTGTCTTTTTCTGTTTTTTCTATTATTTTTTTGGGTGGGTAAGCCCTAATTCGGTGGCTACCAGCCCCGAGAAAAATCGTACGTTGCCTGTTCTGTTGTTCGCAGGTGGCCTAGCGCGAGCGCTCCATACCGCGGCACTGCCCGCTGATCGCAGTCTTGTGCGTAGCAGGAATTCGTGCTTTCCCACTGATTTGAAAGTATTAAACACTCGATGTATTTTTTATTTTACAACGAGTAGCTGATATAAAGCTGTTCCGCTGAACGTAAGTGGACGTCACGTGGTGCTTTGTTCTTCACAGTGTCCACGTGACTAGCCGCCTTTGACACGTCTGTAGCCGATTTGAGCAGCCGCTCTTGGCCGTAGTTGGCGCCGGGCGCCAGCTTAATCTTCAGGGGACTTTCGGAAGTTCCTTCTGAACAGACGTCCGCGGCTGCTCCGATACGTACTCGTGACCGGTGGCGGAAATGGAAGCGGAGACAAGAGCTGCCCGTGTGAATCCGAGCGTGAACGTGATACAGTTCGTGGGCGAACAGACCACTAACCTCAGCTGCTTAACGAATTACTCGTATCAAAAATAGCGATGCAGAATGGGCGTCAGTTGGTCATTTGTAAAACAAAAAATGTAGCTTTAGAACCAAGTAGAAAAGACGAGGATAGGACGGATGCTACTCTCATGTGCTCGCCATTTCCACGTGACTTTTTGTAAAGAGAATGATAGGCAGCAGCGGCAACCGCACCGCCAGCGCAAACTTTGTAACGAAACAAAATACAAGTTATCGTTAGTTTAGTGAAGAAGGTAATTAGCTTTAGATGCTTAGGTTTGTTCAGCATAACTCCATGAAACCTGGTATTTCTGCGTCCTCTCCAGCATACAGCGGGGATATGGATGCATATCAGGTGCAGTTATACTAGGGACATTTTGCTCATTATTGTATTTACGCTAGACACTTTTGTTGAAAGCACACTTTCAACTCACAACATGAATCAATAAAATTTTACACGACTGCTGCAAAATGGCAGAGTGCCTGAACCTCTCTGGCTAGACATCAACAAGTAGGATTTTGAAGTCTAAAGGCTTGACTGAAACACTACCCGTGTTTCCTTTCAAACATGTTTCGAGGCACCAAATTTCTTTGCCGACCTTACTTCTAATGATATTTCTTATACGAAGTTCTGATAAAAGTTTACTAGTAGATTTACTTCACATGTGCGTCCCGCCAAGCGTCACCGCAATGAAAAAAGCAAATTAAAAAGGAAGCTAATTTCTGTTACGGTGTTAGCAGCTGCATCTGTTCTACCAATCAGATTTAGCTTCCTCTCTAGAGCATGGATTGATGCCGACCTTTAGTCCTTCCTGCGTTAGTCACTTTGTAACTCTTATCGCTTAGGAATTCTTTGTGAAGGCCAAATGTTGCTGAAACACCCAAAGGATAAAAATAAGCTCGGATATAAAGCTGCGACGAGAAAGACAGCCACTCATGAGAGAGGCGAAACGCATGCACGCAGGGCGCGCTATTGGATAGAACGCCCAGTGGAAAGGAGCCTGCAGGACATCAGCCCTGCACCAGCAACTGGCTAACACCAGTACTACTGTAGTTCCACGTCAGCTGTTGTGCCACGTCCTGCACATAACAGCGAGCCGGCAACATGCCATCGAACATCCAGGCATCTGTTTTCGAATGACCGTTCCATCTTCGTAGAGGTGCCGAGTTGACCTGCCGTGATGAAAGGCCTTTAACTAGGAAATATCAGCCGAAACTCTGTACCTTAACTGCGAGAGCATGTGTGTGAAGCGTGGTTTATTTCTCCTTTCCTCCTTTGTTGTTGCTATAAGGCGTGCTGTGTATGCTCCAAACTGGACTCCATTTTTGTCCCTCGACATGCCCACGCGCCCAACAGGCGCTCAGTCTCACTGCCATCTTACTGTTATTACAAACACCAACTTGTTAGTATATGCAGAGTGTTTCACCTAAGATATTACACAATCTTCTGTCAAGTAACGCCGCCATCGTGGATGAAATCCCTATGTTGTCAACAGGCGTATAAGCATGACACATGTCGACATCCACTTAGTCGGGCAATCCAACTTTGGTCTGTCTAAAGGTAGCATCCTAAGGAGGGACATTACAGCTGGTGACGTCATTCTCTGCAGTGCTGACTTCACGGATACTGCGCTGATATGCTGACATATACTCTTGGTATTTATAGCGAATTGGTGTTACTCATCGTAGGTTATACGAAAAATAAAATAAAAATAATAAATTTGAGTGTTTGCAGGGTAGTGCGTTAGGCAGTAAAGATGCTTCAGTAAGATGCTTCAGATTCACCATGAGCCACACAGCATGAAAACAACTACGAACCTGAGGCAGCAACCATAAGGAGAAAGCTCTGTCTTCTAGAAGCAATGTGCCTCCCACTCAATACAAATGTGTGACAGGCCTCTCTTGAAGTGCCATGGTGGGATCCTACATCACGACATATCAAGAGAGGCCCTTAGTGGATGGTCTTTAAAATATACTTCTCTATTTTTCGCCTTGCACGCATAAACCGCGGGAATTGAGGTAAGGCATTCGGCGTTGGAATAACCGACATAAGCAAACCGGACTACGTGTGCTGTGGCAGAAATGCAATAACGATGAAAGATTGACCAGATGGTTAAGGATCACTCCGAGAAAAAGAGCAAAAAACTGGCAACGGTTACACTCTGTTAAACCTGGGTGTAGAACGTTAGGTCTGTTAGCACAGTGAGTTACACTTGACCTAAGCTTTCCAACGGTGTATGACTGGGTGCTACAGCGCGATGTTTGGTTTTAACTCAAATTAACTAATTAACGGTAATAATTCGGGTCGATAACTGGCACAGCGCATTTGCACTCAGCCTAAGCTTTCCAATGGTATGACGTGATGATCTAGCACAAAGTTTGGTTTTAATTACAAGTAACTAATTAACGCTAATTCGGCCCAATATTTCGTCGATATAACTGCGTAATTGACTAATGGTCCAAACTCATGGTTGATCACATGACATATACTCTGATTAGACACATAGTTAGACAGTAGCGAAATCGACTGGGTCCCGCTGTGACCTTGGCTGATCATGAAGGTCAAAGTGCCGGCATGAGGCGTTTTCCGAAGTTGTACCCCGGAGAGTACAGCCACAATCTAAAAATGACGTGAAAGTACCTATAAACGTAGGACAACAGCTGGAGGAAGTACAAGATCGTCAACTGTTTAGGAGGTGAACTAAAGGCCACAATATGCCAGAGATGCTCATCTAGAGACAATTGACCTGGAAGAGTACTGGCTTTAATGTTCTTTGTTAGGCTGCCAAATTTATTTTTTCGGCAAGAGCCTTTTGAGGGAAACACTCACTGTACACTGAGAAATTTGAGAACAGATTTTAAGCGGGCTTTGCGTTTGTTTCCTGAAAATGTTCTTCCCAGATGGTATCTCATATCTTTCGTCCAAAGGAGCTGAAGGCAATCTGAAATTTTTTGAAACAATCTTGGTGCATTGTTCAGAAGAGAAGGATAAATGCCGTAATGATTGCTAGTATCGGTACATAATACTAATGCCTGATACCCGGGCCGGTGCATATTTAGTATGGACATGTCAGTTAAAGAAACCGTCGCATCGTGAGGCTCTTCGTAACGCCCTTGCATCCAAAATCTTCAAGTGTCTGCTGTGATTCTCTTTCCGATGGAGAATCGAAAAGCATATTTAGGCGCATTCCGAACAATACGAAGCTTATTTTTGTCCACAAACCTAGCAAAAGCTGAAGAAAAAAAAGATTTGGCAGTTTCCATCTGGATTGCAATATACGACTGCTATAAGCTGCCCATTGATTAACGATAGAAGCACCTTGTCCCTGTGAGCGTATGTGCCGTTCTGTGCCTTTCATCTGTGCCTGAACTCTATATAAGACAGTAATAATCGCCTGTCATAGCTGCGCTGCAATGGATAGACTCTAATGACAGTATGCCCCGTGGTCGTAAAATTGCAAAGCACAGAAGTTGTCATCTGTGCCATGTTAATTACAAAGCAGAGAAAGAACCCCCTGTTTCATAGCGCCGACTCAGTGGATGACTTCCAATGCAAGTGTACACCGCAGTCGCGAAACGCTAAAGCACATTATTGGAACAGCGCAAGACGTGGACGGGAAAAAGAGGACACTGGCACGGCAACTGTTCTACATTAAGGGAACAGCGCAAAGAAGCGGACGTGAAAAAGAGGGCACAGACAGGGCGCAATGTCAGTGTCCTTTTTTCACGCCCACGTCTTGGCGCCGTTACCATAATGCGGGGACAAGTTTTCCGGGATTCCACTTCGTCCAAAGCTCAGTAACAGTCGCCTGCGTCATACCACCCAGGCAATGGACTGCTTGTAATGGAAGGATTCCCCTGTTACAGTCACTGAAAAATTCTCACACTACCCCATTGGTTTACCAGTGCCGCCGTACTTGAAAGGTATATGACTACCACAGCCTATTATTGCCAAATCAGGTCGAACGAGCCGTAACAGGTAAACTGCACAAAGCGGCGACCTTCAAGTGGCTCTCGGCTGTCCTCTAGAATGCATCTTGAAACCGCGCAAAAAAGACAAGGACGAGGAAGAAACCAACAGGAAAAAGCGCAGTTTCTTCCTCGTCCCTTGTCTTTTTGCGCGGTTTGAATATGCATTCTACTAATAGTCACCAACTAGCCCGCCTCTCTCTAATATACTTGTCCTCTAGAACCTGCGTAAGTGCACAAGCTTCCGCTTAAAACAATGTTAAAAAATTCCAGCTTGCTGTTCAATTAGTTTAGTTTATGGAGGTTTAACATCCCAAAATGACTCCAGCCATGGGGGACGCCGTAATTTATGGCTCCGGATAATTTCGACCACCCGAGTTTTTTTGACATGCACTAGTATTTCGTCTCCACCGAAATGCGACCACCGCGGGAGGAATCGAACCCGTGTTTTTCGGGTCAGTAGCCGAGCACCATAACCACTGAGCCACAGCGGCGGCCATCACAAAGGTGATTGTTGTATGGATGCACTAAGCAGCGGCTGCCATCTATCTCCCAAGTCCGGAGGTGATGGGAGGAGGAGGAATGTGGTACTCTGGCAAAGCTTCCAGTGAGTCTATTCCCTGTGGGGTTCCTCGATGCCAGCGCTGGGTGGAGACAACTTAAGCGACGCCGCCATATTGAATCACAAGTGGCCTCTTCCATGTGCCGCGAAATGCTCGACTGGTAGTCCAGTGTAGCTCTCGCTGCAAAAGGCCGTTCAAGTTAAAGCACTTTGAAGCGCGCCGAGAGGGCGAACGGCGCCGTTACAAACGCTAGCGCCGCTGATCCCGTGTGATTCAATATGGCGGCGCCGCTTAAGTTGTCTCCACCCCGGTGGCGCTGGCATCGAGCCACCGTTTATACCCTGGGTCGTGAAACGCCACCTCGTGTTGCTGAGCGCCAGTACGCGAAAATTAACAGGCCACGCATTCCAGGGCGAATAATTCTTGAGTGTTTGGTTAAACTGACTCGTAAAAGTAAAAATAATTTTTTTGCGCTGTTTATTTGCTATCCGCATAATAGACACAACGGTAGGGATGGCTGTTATAAATGCAAAAAAAAATAGCAGACGGTTTAGCATGGCTAAGCGCGGAATATCGTGCGGTAGCACTAGATAGTGTGGGCACTTGAGGTCCTTACGTGCTAAAGACATTTGAACTAAACGCCTTTTATATAAAAGCCTTTCCTCTAAAGGCATTTACAATAAAGCCCTTCACCCTAAATGCCTTTAACATAAGGCCATTGCCTTAAAGGCCTTTGGGTAGAGACCTGGGTAACGGCCTAAATGCTTTTACCGAGGTAAAAGCCTGCCAAGTGTACACACCTGGAGTGCACATCGTCTTACGATCGGCTTACCAAATTGGGTCTAAAAGTGATCAATGTGGTGGTCCCTGTATCCAAGCATCACAAGATGCAAAACTGTCCGGCGAAACACCCGCTGCAGCCAGGCGCAGGATTGTGGTCGGTTTTATATCTGCCCAGAACCACAATGGATGATGACGGTTGATTTCCACTTATTGGGAGCGCCTTACTCGGCCCCCGGGGCGGAAGAACAAGCCTCGGAAGTGAAGTCATTTCTGACTGACGGCCGATGTGAGGGCAACCCCGACTGGGATTCTCCAAAGTGTCTGAAGTTTGTACTAAACTCGCTTCCGAAAATCTTAACACTACCGATCAGTGTTATCTGACTGGCAGGCTTAAAAAGCAAGTATCCTCTCCAAAACAATGTGCTAATAATAAAAGACTCTGGTCGGTAGGACAAGTGTACAATGTCATCGAGATCTATTTAATGAAAAATGTTCCACAGAACATGCTTAAAAATTCATGTCAGTAGTAGTCTGGCGGAAACGCCGGACCGAAGCGCCGTGTCATTTCTCCTGCGATAATCTTCAGGAAAGAATGGGGAGGTATGTCATTTCCGTCTATTTCGACGGAGTCGCTGTCATCGCCAATATCATCCAGTACAACGCACCTGCTGGCGTTGTGAGTGTCGAGCAATATTTTTATCTGGAATAAAAAAAATTAATGCCCATACATCTATCTGCTTCATATTATTATATTTATTTAACTCATGCTTAGATAGCGCCGAACAGACGCCTGACATGTCATGTTTCTTGTTCTTATGTGTCGTCTTTGTCGCGGTGTTCCCAACAAGAGGATAATTAAAAAATAGAACGTGCCTTCACTGAAGGAAACACAATCTCAAGGGCGAAAATATGATTTGAAACATGCAAGAAAATCTTGCCACATAAACTTGTTACCTATTTACGTCTCATGTAATTGTCGGGTCGTGTTATTTAATGGCCAGATAACCATTTTATTAACCACATATTTTCTTGAATGAATACATTTCGAGAGCACGGTTTATTTTGCTTCATATTTTTGGGCAACCTATACACTTAGCTGCTATGCTATATACTGAATATCTCAACACGACTGGCACTGTCTCCCAATAGGTACATCTGATTATGGGGCCAGTGCGAAAGCGGGATTAGTCCTTGACGGCACTAGCTGCTTGATATGACAGAGATGTGGTGCGAGAAAAAACCGAACTACAAAACAGCCGGGAAAAATTTTGTTCAAGAGTATGCCTGAAAAATAGGGCGAAAGAAGATTTCTGTAAGAATCTCGACAGTCTACCTTGAGATCCCATATTGGCGCGCTACCTACTACACCACGACACGATTCCGTCATAGTTTATTATTCTTTCATGACAGATGTATCGCACTTTTTCAAGTGTTCAGTTATTTTTATCAAGTGACGAACTTACAGGGGCACCGAGCAGATTACTCCCGAAGGCCTACTGTAGCGTCCTGCAGACTCCCGGGGGTGCCCCTGATATTACGGCTCCGTATCCACAGTCTAATAGGAGTTGAAGCATCTTATATTATCGCAACTTTCCCAACGCCTGATGTTTTCTAGTCCTCCCATAGCACTCGTGTTTTTTGCTACCCACTGAGCCTTGCCGCTAATATCATGGCGCAAGGCGTCCGGCATGTTTAGAACCGGTTAACGGGGCAGCGAAACATCAAGTTAACTGCCAAGCAAAAACTTTACGCATGTAAACACATCAGGTAACCTTAGATGATTAACACCTATGCTAGTTTTTAAATGACACAATAGCAGCGAAAAAGCGAGAGCAAACGGAATAGAGCGAGAGGGGCGCTATGCCATTTGTTTTCTTAAAACTTAATGGAGTTCCGCTGTCAGCAACATCGAACGCAGTTATGACGGAGATTTACTCAAACCCCTCATAAGCAAAGCAAAAGCCTCTTCGAATAAATTAAAATACTAGGTCTGGACGGCGTTATATCGGCAAGAAAATAGCAGTCAATAAGCTAATTTGCGCAGCGCACTAAAAGAGGCGATATTATTCAAGGAGACGGAAGCGGCGACCGTCAGCTAGGGGCCAAGCACTTAGGCAGGAAGCACGAGAAAAAAAAATAGTAATTTTGTTTTTATAATAACACCAGTTCTGCTTGCCGGTTTTTACGTCATTGATCTCAAAAATTTGTTTAAAGAATATAGGCTAACACAATAAGGCGCCTTTGCTCGTTGCGCGGCAGATAATCATGCTTTGGCACTCGAGTTATGATAGCGGGATTTTCAGAGGCTCCAGTTCTATAATGAGAAAAATCCCATGAATCTGAAATAGTGGTCGGGACCTCAGTCACGTTTCTGTCGTTTCGTAATCTACAGACTCACCTTGCTTTCAACGTGTTTAGGCAGGTCACAAAAAACGGTCTTTTCTTCAATGTGCAAAATTTTCGTTTCGGCCGCGTCTCCTTCGGCATGTTTGCTCGCGGAAACCTCGCTGCTCATATTTGATTCTGCAGCTATCTGCAAAGGCGTGAACCGAAGAATTAGGATCGCAGATTTGTCTCGTGTAATTAACCAGAGAGCTATGACATTGAGCACAACTGCGGTGACGCTAGCAGGTAAAGTGAACAGGATGCAATAAAGAACAAAAATAATGTAATCGTTCATATGCAATCTATGTGAGCGCGTGCACTTGGCCTGAATATAAGGTATCGAAAACGTGACCGGTGGTCTATTATGTAACGAATAGTATTGAAGAGGAATACCACATTCCAGCGAGTGGTAGAATGTCAGCTGGACCGAGTAAGTTTTTTAAGGAGAAATTTCAAGCGGTTTCAGATAAAATTTTCACGACAACATTAGTGAAACGAGCATAAGCAAATTTAATGGCAGTATTTTGTGGCACATGTGAGGGTGACCACCACAGATTTTTGGAGTCTTTGTGACATGTTTTCGGGGGATCTATGATGCCGGTCTTGCTAAATGCCGGTGACAAAATAAAAATGCGTGTTTTCATTGAAAAAAAAAACCCTGCTTATTGGGAGAACTAGTAACCACAACCTATTCAAACTACTCGATGGCGGCTATAGGTGCAACTGCACTATGTGGTGTCGAAGATTGAAATCTCCGCCGGTCTAGGACGCGATAAAGATAAAGCTTACGAAAAACCTGGGACTGAGCGCGCGCATTGCAATGATAACAATTTCGAACATCATAGTAACTCGTGCACAAGGCAAGTCTTTCTAGGGAGACCTGCTCACGTCTTGTTTGGCGAATCAAGTGATTAGGCCACTGAATAAAACAAACAAACAAACGAATAGAAATGAAAACAAACACCGCTATATGGCAACAACAATAATGCTCTTCAAAAGGCACCTAAAACTCCTTTGACCTTCACTTTAACGCAACAATACGGCTCTGTAAGTGCTAGTTATGCTCGGGGAGTTAGTTCATCGAATAAAATTGCAAACTACGCAAAACAAAAACACTAGACCGGAAAAAAAATACACAGGCACATCAGTACAAAGATTGCAATTACACATATGGACGCTTTTCTGCGGCATTGTTTTACAGTGCTGTACAGTGTTTTCTTAGATGTGTACTGAAAGAACTATACGCGTGTTAGTGACGCACGCTGATAACCTTACGCTGATAACGCTTATAACCGCTGATAACGACGATGTGGTTACATAAAATACGTTGAGTTCGGTAAGTGATCATGTCCTTGACTTTGCTGGAGCACAGATAGGCTTAATAAATCGGCCGCTCCATGCACGACGTCTACAATGGCCGACTAAACTCGTGTCAGCGTACTGCATCTTTTTTTTTGTTATGCTAATGCGTGCAATAACTTCTGTGATTACCTCGTAGCTGTGTCCTTTTGCACCATACATTTGTAAATCCTTGAAATGTACAGTATGACTACTCACGCTAACGCCCATCAACTTTGCGGAGGTGTTACCGGAAAAGCCAAGGACAATGTATGGAGCAATCCGAGCACTATGATTTCCTACCCTCCTTCGGCTGTATCTCTCGTAGTCCTTCGGCTCTGGCTTCAGGTTGTACGAGAAATCGCCGCCGGTGATGCGTACAGCGTTGCACGCAGTGGTTAACGAAAAGCAGAGACCTGTCTTATTGAGGTCTTCCGCCCACTCGTCAAACTTGCTCACAACGTTAGCCTGCAAGGAATATGCGTCAGGGTCGCAAACTCTTCAATGAAACAAAAAAACGAAAAAATCGTTCGTCGTCTTCCCTCTCTCAAGATCATTTCCAGCGTGCTCCTAACGTGACTTTTTCGGAGCTTACTTTTTCACGCTGTCTTCCACACAGCATGCAAAAAATGGAAGAAGTGCTCGAAAGGAAAACATACCGCTTTTTCGACTGTTAAAACGACCGATGCTGAAAGGCAACAGCTTAGACGCGTACGCCCGCAAGACGCGGGCGCTTAGTTTTAGCTGCTGTGAGACGTGACGTGTGCCGTGACAGCCCCGCCAGGAGGTGGCCGACCTAACGGAGTGCATATTATGGGTAGAGAGCTGATACAACACATCAGCTCTGCACACGTGGTCTTCGCTAGTACCTCATTAGAGATGCTAGGGTAATCCAATTGGCAATAGGTGGTGGTACTCGTGAAGTGGCGTGGCATATGTTATATGGGGCGTCACATCTCACAAGTCCAGCTTTCTTGGACAAAAATTTAAATATTGGAATATTGTAAGATACTGTTACGGAAATATTGAAGGTACTGGTCCATTCTTTCTATGCGTAGCAAAATATTTGTTTTAAATTTTTTTCCATCGCTCGTATCGGGTAGTTAAGTCCAATAAGGAATGTTTGTGACGATAGCAAAAACGTTCATATAAAAAAAATGCAAGCCTTCCGAATGGAGATCTGTGGATATGCTGATTGTTATGCTGAAATCTCTCCATATATGAAAAAAATTGCGTTCATGAAGTATTCCCCGTTGAAAAATGCTTTTGTCCAACATTCCTGGATATGGGCTATAAGAGACGTCGTTGTTGAGAGCTCGAGTTTAATTTCGACCATCTGGCGTTGTTTAACGTGCGCCAACGTCACACCGCACCTGGAAAATTTTTTCCGTTTTTTCTTCCATCGAAATTCGGCCGATGCGAAAGGGAGTCAATCCCGCGACCTCCGGCTGAGCAGACGAGCTTCAGAGTCATTAAAACCACCGCGTGTGGTTTTCCTTGTTGTGGCCATGGCTCACATAACTGCGGGGATGATGGAATAGGATAATTTCGGCAGATCACGTTTGGGCTGGTGCTGCCACTTGTGGCTAAACTGGCACCATGAAAGAACAGCACGCGTCAAAACAGCGCACAGAAAACAGCACAGTTTGGCTGCTGACCCGAAAGAGGCGGGTTCGATCCCGGCCGTGGCGGTCGAATTTCGATGGAGGCGAAATTCTAGAGGCTCGTGTACTGTGGGATGTCAGTGCACGTTAAAGAACACCAGGTGATCGAAATTACCGGAGACCTTCACTATGGCGTCCCTCATAGCCTGAGTCGCTTTTGAACGTCAAACCCAAATAAATCAAAGCAACACAGTGTCAAAACAGCGCATGGAAAAATGGCACAGCGATAAAACGCAACAGGGAAAAAACAGCATGGAGACAAAACAGCGCGCGTCACAACAGCACGCCGAACAAAACGGCACAGCGACAAAACCATAGAGCGAAAAAACATCACGACTACAGAAAACCGCACGGAAAAACAGCACGATGACAAAACAGCACATCGGAGTACAGTGCAGTGTTACTGGAGGGGTGAACTATCATAGCGATAACCGGAAACGGTAAATCACAACACATGTGGCAGTGACCTTTGGAGTTAGCGAGTGCTCGTTTCACAGACCTAATAAGGCACGCGGTAGGGCAATATAAGCGATCTGAAATATAGACTTTTTTATGGCGGGAAATGGAATTAATAACGCTCAAAAAGTTGTACTGGAAGGATAGATTTTGTGGGTTGACCATCATGGTGCTGAATTCTGGCAAATAAGCCCGACGTAGGGTTCTGGGTGTACCAGAAGTTCTTACTGTTCAAAACTCTCGCTGTCGGCAATTGAATCTTCAACAATTTTGTTTGGAGCGACACACAGGGCCTTCACACATTGAAAATATCCAGTATGCGATACTTACTTTTAACGATGGCAGGATTGCCAAAGCCGACATCTTCAGGTTGTTTTGCGTTTAACCAGGACGCTGCACAGTGGCTGTCTGAGGCTAGACTCCAGCTAGTTACGGTGGAGATTCCAACTCCACTCTAACTAGCTGGAGTCTAACTGAAGTTTGTTTTCTATTTTCTGTTCATTTCGCATATTAGGCTGCCGTAAGCTTCAATAATCAAACATGCCTTAGGCTGTCTGCAACGGCTCTGTATTTCGTGACGAAAATAGCGAATAGATTTGTGTGGTGTAGTGTGAATCGTTTCAATAAAAGGAAGTTCGGTTCAATATTCGAATTCTATGACACGAAACTAAAATTAGATGTCTATTTCCCTTTACACACTTTCGCTCGTCATTTATGTTCTTTCTTGAAGCTGTTAGATGCCATTTGGATGCTTCCGAATTTCAGAACCTTTGCGTCAAAACAGCACGAAGCACAAAAAATTGCTAGTATACATCAACCTGAATTCGAACCAGAGATGCGCTAAGCTTTTCGACGCCTTGGAGCGCTCGGCCATTGCAGCAGCCGCTCGGTCTCTCTGTTCGAATTGGTAGCCTCTCTCGCTATGCCACGGAAGTCATCACCACGAATGTTAGCTATGGCCGCTGAAGAACTGGAGACGGCGATGACACGTCAAAGAGGGAAATCAAGCGCTAGACGCCATGCATGCTGCCTATAGGAAGCGGCTGCGTACGGCAGCACGTAATGCGTCATAAACAGCCAAGGTAAACGGAACCTAGCTAGCAAATAAGACAATATAAACTAACCAGGGCATTTGACGGCAGAGCAGATGCCCGGGATCTTTTATCTCTACGTTGCCCAAATTCTTCTTCAATAATACAGAAAGAAACTGCATGATTGAAGCCAAGCAGGAAAGGACTACATAACCACTCTGCCAAATGTACAGTTCAAGCAACGCTATTCCTCACTGAATGAGCCTGCCCTGTGAAACGAGCACTCGCTAACTCCAATGGTTGCGGCCACATGTGTTCTGATTTACCGTCTGCGGTTATGGCTATGATAGTTACACCCTCCAGCAGCGCTGCGCCGTACTCCGATGTGTTGTTTTGCCGTCGTGCTGTCTTTTCCTACGCTTTTCTGTCGTCGTGCTGTTTTGTCGCTGTGCTGTTTCGTCACTGTGCCGTTTTGTCTGGCGTACTGATTTGAAGCGTGCTGTTTTTTTCCTGCGCTGTTTTGTCGCCATGCTCTTTCTGCCGTTTTGTCACTGTGCCGTTTTTCCCTGTGCTGTTTTGTCGCCATGCAGCCTTTTTGCCGTTCTGTCACTGTGCCGTTTTTCCCTGTGCTGTTTTGTCGCTGTGCTGTTTTTGTGCGCTGTTTCTACCCAATGCTGGTTTGACGTGTGCTGTTCTTTCGTGTCCCCGTAGCTTTCATGCCGCTCTGGAAATTTAGTCTGACAGCCATGGTCTTCTAAAGGAAGTTGATGATGACACTTTTTCTGGGACGCAAGGTAAGGTCTGTGCGATGGACCTCTTTCTTCACAATTACACATTAAGCGTCTATGTTATAGGGCCTTGTGTCCGTCGGGTGGAAAGGAAAATCGTATTCGAAACCGGCCGAATCCTCTTGCCAGAAGTGCGTGCCGTCAACGCCAGATCGGCGCGTAGATCTCGCCTACGTACCGGCGCAACGTTGAAAACGGCTTTTCTTAGTTATTAAACATGCGTAAAGTACTAGTTTCCTCTAGAAGATTTATTAAGTAATTTTTGGTTTTATATCAGTACCGAGTGTCAAAAACATCCTGGACACTATTTGGGCTTAGCATACCTTTCAGCCTTTTAGTAGAGGCCGACTGGATTCTTCTAACCACTCGCATTTCTTTCATAAATATTGGGGTATCGGAATCAAAATTTAGATATATAAGCTCGGCTGATTCTCTAACAGCCATCAAGCAGAGAAATGAGGTTATATGACATGTTCTATTGAACGGTGTCATGTTTTTTTTTCTGTTCTGGCCCGTGTGAGGCGTTTGATTGCTCAATGGTTTCTACACAAATTTAATTCCAGTTGAGATAAAATAAGGCCCAACAAGGATAAACTGGAATTCACTCCAACGAACAATGCATGAAAATTTGTGAATAAATCAGCAGGAGAAAATCTCCGCATTAATTAAGCTATGTGTAGCCATGGCGTAGAAAGCGGGTTTTAGATGTGCCCAAAATATACACGAGAATTATAGTGTCTAATCTGCCTTTAGTAGCGCAGTACAAGTGCTAGGATGCTTACCATGCCCACAATGTGTTCTGCCGGCGAGGATATAGGGTTCGGAGGATATATTCCGAACAGCTGAGGGATATCACCCATAGCCCAGTAAGGAACGTTTGTGGTGAAGCTCGTTGTAATACCGGCAATGTCGGCACTCCTGTGTAAATGAGTCCTAAATTACTATGCGAAGACACATAGTCCTGCCCATAGACAGCAAAATATTTGACCCTCCCACCTTCCGCCGCTTGCGGATGGGAATAACGCCAGCAATAAGTACAGTTCCCAAAGAGCACACTTTTCAAGCACTTATTGAAACGAAGCTTTAATTGCCCCGTTCACATGGAGGAAAAATTTATCTCCGTCCATGCATTATTCAAATACGAAACAACAAACTGATTTACTAGGAATGACAGTCGTTTATTTATAAAAATTAGATATTTAGACGAATAAGTTATCTGAATTTTCCAAGTTTTTTTTTCGAAAGGCGCCCACACATAGGGCTTTGGTCTGTACATGAAGAAGTAACGGTTAGAGTTGACGAAAGATGTCGGACACACTATCGTCTGCATGCCGTTGTACTTAAAGGGGAAACGGTGATAGTGACAGAATGCCGCCATTATCGTCAGCCTAATACTTCCACCGTAGAACATAGGCCTCCACCTATATATATATGGAGCAAAGCTCGTGCTACGACATCAGCGGCCACATTATTTCCGCAAACTTTCAATACCTCTCCTCCCCGCCACCTTGCATTCCGTCCAATGCTGCTAGCGCAACCTCTGCTACACACACCTACAACACCGTACAAGGCCACCTAGATCTATCGCGAAAGATTAAGCGCTTAGGAGAGCGGCTTATTCATGAGGAAGGTGATCTGTACGGCTCGGGACAACTGATTAGCCGAGCGCCGTCTGGGGGTGAACACGAAAACTTTAAATTGGACGCTACTAAGCACCCAATAAAGTTTACCTATCAAAGACCAGGCATACAGATACGACAGGATTGAACAGCGCACAAAGGAGGAGGACAGGGAATGAAACGAGACACACAGACATTGTCGTGTGGGAAAAGCTACGTTCGTCAAAGCGGTATGTATCTGAACGACCGCCTCTGGGAACATTGTAACAACGTGTCTGAACAGCGATGTGGGTTACTAGACGTACACTGCAGAAAATGCAAGCCTGATGGTAACAGTGCAGATGATGATGGCGGATCAGATCAGGTTTCCACTTGTCAGGCCATCTACCAAGACTTCGCTGTTATTTCCAAACACAGATGTAAACTGATTCGTGATATTAATGAAACCGAAATGATAGACCGTTTAGGTGGCTTTTGTGCATCGAAGCCATTGATCGCTCTGAACTGTAAGGAACTGTTGTACCTCCGTCAGCGCCTGAATGTTCCGCTTGTCGCGCATGCGTGATGTTGGTCAAGATATACCTATATATTCCGGGCCGAAGTTCGAAATAAACTGTTGTAAGTACAGCTCCCTTGTGTCTCATCGTTTCTTTCCGTGTGTCCTCGTCGTTTGTGCACTGTTCAATCTTGTCATGCAATACCAACATGTCCAAACTGCACCTTAGTGAAATATTGATACGGATTTAAAAGAAACTCGCGCATGATCTTGCACATTTCAGTGTCGTTCGCGCTCATTAGTCAGGTACGTTGAAAGTTTTTCGATAATGTCAGTTTTTATTTCCTTTCTTTCGTGCTTGTTTTCAACTGCCAACGAATAACACTGAGTGAACATTTTTCATGAGCAAAACGTTTTTTTTTTTTTTTAACTGCGCACCACTTCAGCCAGACAACTGTCTCCACTATTCCATCCATCTGCCGCAAAGAAAGGCTTCACTTCAAGAAAGATAAAAATTCGGTGTGTTAATTTTTTGTTTCTGCCAGGCTTCTACCTCTATATTAAATACTAGTGTAAAGTCCAGACTGACAGCGCAGCAGTCTTACAGGAGTTATTTCCACCTTTTATGACCTGCAGTCGCTAGGAAGCCTTTTCCACAATGCTCGTTCGCAGGAGTTCTTTCCCACATCGCGCCATGAACTTCACTGGAGGCGATGTTGAGATCCGGAACAGTACTTGCTATTTCTGTAGGTACGAAACTGTTCGTACACAATGCTATTATATCAAACATTCGGCGCACTGTGTTTGGCTAAGCTACGAGTAAAAATGCAAGCAAATACTATGAGAGCTGTAGGTGGCACCCATCTATGCGAGTGCCGTTGTAAAATGGGTACTCGATCTAGCTGACAGGTTCCTAGCTTGAGAAGCGCCATTTTAGAGGCTCATATAGCTGTAAACGTAATCAATATATCTACTTTATATCCGCCAAAAAATAACCTTGTTACTGCCACCTGAAGACGTCTTATACATCCTGGAAGTTATTTTTTTTGTAAGCTTAAAAAATAGCAGAAGTTAGCTTGCATAAGCTCGCTGCTCGTTACTTTTTCTTTGCTTCTGCGGCAAGGCCAATCGTCGGCTGTATGACAGCTGTATATATTGTGCTTACTTTGGAGTTAACGGTGCCTCAGCGCGGTGTGTGAGTGAACCACGGCGTCCACATGTGGTCAAGTAAATGTGTTATGTATGTAAAAAGGGATATATAGTTTTCGAGAAAGTACATTATCTGCTCGTGATTTAGGCGGGCCCGGTGTATTAGCGGCTCGAAACTAGGAGTAGTCATGTACACTCAGATCACACAGAATGCATCATCGTTCATAGAGAAATATGTTCATAAAGAACACATGTATAATCTCCGGCATACCATTGATAACATAGACAGGAATCGTACAAACAACGGAACACAAAAGTTATATCAGATTCCCGACTTCTTTAATAATCACGCCATGGTTATGAGTATCATTACTGACAGTTTCTTAGCTCAAGCATTAAAAAAAAAATCATGAACACACATTTTCTGAAATCACAATATTTACTATTTCCTTCTTTTTTCCGGCTTCTAAGTAGACACCTGATAGTTTTGTTATGAATGCGCTTATTGTTCCTGCTTATTCATTTTCTCTGCATAGTACTACATGCCACTTATTTCAGCTGCTTGTTTCCTCGCAATATGACTTAGTCCTGTACGCTACGTTATTTTAATGGGCTCCTTTTATGGCGGTGATTACTGATCGAAAGTTTCTTCAACGCTGTTGAGTAACTGCTGTTGAGTGATGTGTTGGGGAGGGGTAAGGGGGCCGACACTGAGTCAGGCATTAATTTGCCTTTATGTCGGCCTCCTATGCATCTACTACTGCTGCCTGAATAAAATAACGGACTTTGCCTGATGCTCTGGCAAAATAGCGAAAGTAGCGGGACGCAGACAAACAATTCACCGACGATTACAATACTTCCCAATTTAAAACTGGACCGCAGCTGTTAAATGATTTGATTTTGCACGCGTTTTTTCGAAGCTAGAACTACGACACGGGGGGACCGCTGGGCTAAGCAACCTTCATAATTATAGGGCGCACCGTGTCTGTTCGTCACTTCGCGCCATAACAGGCGCACACGCCCACATAGCGTCCACAGTGCAAACGCTCTCTCACCCTCCTGCCGAAGCTCGTGTCGCCATTGGCCAAGCGAGGAGTGAAGTTTCTAGAGGTTTCGAGTTTCTTCTCTCCGACCGAGCGCCGCAGTTTCGTCTGGCCACCGGCGGGCGCACGCGTCGGCGGCCGGTGTCTCTCAACTTGGCCCTTTGTCGGTGCACCCTGTGAACGTCCATGAAGGCCCTTACTTCTATTACTCAACTGCCATTCAAGGATAACCTTCGCCGCACCCCATATTCTGCGGTATTACAGCAGCTCCTCTCCTGCGCCCCTGCACAGCAGCGGTTTACCCAGCAGACTTTCATCACCACCCTCGAACGGATTACCATTGTGCGGTGTTCGCGTGTGTCTGCTGCTCGGATACCTCGCTCTGGATTCTGGAAGAAACGGTGACATTTTCGCACGCACCTCGTGCACCTGCTTCTTCGTTCTGCCTTGTTGCCAATTCTCTCCTCCCGGGCTTCCCAACGCCCTTTCCTTCGCGCGCCACCGAGCCGCCGTTCGTGCCCGCTCATCTCGCGGCTTTTGCACGCATTCCACTTTGGTGGCTACTTTTTTATTCAAGTCTGCCGTCTCTTCTACTTTCGTCAGCTCCTCTAAGGTTTTTGAGCGTGTGCGGTGCGCTTTTCGGCGCGTTCTCCGGGGGTTCTCGTCTTGGCGCGTGTGCCGTGGGGTTGGCCGCAGTCGTCGGCGTACACAGGGCTGGTGGACGCGCGCTTTGCTATTTAAGGGCGGTAGTCTGCGTTGACGCGTTCACGCGTTTGCAGCCCCGGACTCTTCCGCTTCTGCCGCCACCGCTTCACCCCATCCGGCGCCTCGCTGTCCGTACCCCCACCCCCTCCCTCTGTACTTTTCGCCGTCGTGCGTTTTCGCTCGCGTACTTGTCTGCCCGGGACCGACCTCACTTAATTATTTCGTGCGCTTCACGACCTCAGCCGCTCCACGGCTCTATCAGAGCTCGTTTTTTATTCGACCCACTACTCCGCGCGCAATTTATTACCCGCTATCCGCTTCGGCGGCATCCCAATGCGAAGGAAGCCCTTATATTCGTGTCGGCGGAATTGCTCGCCTCCTTTTCACGGTTCATCTGACCACTGCGTGCTCAGCAACCACTCATCACCATCTCATCTACTCTTGTCACCTCTATCTCACTCCCATTCCCCATCACGGCGCAGCGACCATTTCCTCGCCAAAGAGAGAGAGATTACTGCCGCGCCGCCACTTTTCCTCAATCGACATCAAGAATCGCGAAAGAACGAGCGCCGCCTCGCGCGAGCGAAGTGGGCAGGGCATCACACAACACGCACAAGGCTACGCGCTCTCCATGGGTAAACATGGGTGGGTCCTTCTGCGGCGCGTGATGACGTGTTCCTTTGCGCCGCTTCGGCTTGCGGTGCACTACGACGAGTACGACTCTGGCGCCATCTCAGAGCGAGCGGCGGTACTCTATGCGCCCGCGCGGCACGCACTTTTTTGTGTTTTTGTTGGGTGCCCGGTTACGCCGACGGCGAGGCAAGCGGTTGAAAACACGAACGGACGTTTAAGAGCGGCACTCTAAGAGGCTGATCTATCGCTATATCACTTCTTCGATACCATTTCGCATTTGGCTCGTGTTTGGTCAAGAGGATGAACAATTTGCCTTAAATTCGTCGAAAGGAATTCTCTTATATCCCTGCCGACGGCGAAAACCCTTCTCACTTGGGCCTTCTTTCTTGTAATACAATTACGGCTGCCCCCCTCACCCACCTTTATTCGACAGATCATATTTCGCCCTCCATTCATCGACAGATATTCTCTTTTCGTCCTTATATCGCCTTCATTCAGCACTCTTCTTTTCGCGTTCATCAAGTCCGATTTTGTTCTCCTTTGGTACGTGCTTATCGCCCTAGTTAGGTGCTCGTACCAGCAGGACATAAAATGTGGATATCGATATCCAAGTGTTTTTAATTTTAAAGGTACATGTTCGCGTAGGCTTCTCGAAATTAAACAGGCCTGCCATAACCTCAGCGAACTGTTAACATTTGAGAAAAAATGGTAATGTTGGCAGTAGGTTGTGGCCACTTTTAAGGACGCCGAAAAAAAAAACTGCGAAAGCTTACCGAAGGTTATGGTATTTATAGAAATTCCAAGCCGATACGTCTCGCCACAGTGGAAGAATAGTGTGAAGAAATTGCCAGCCTTCAGGTACGACGTCCTGTTTAAGGTCACCAGTAAAAGGGCGTCTCTGCTGTAAAATACATTGGCATAGCTGTGAAAACTGTAGCATTAACTCAAAGCCATAATTCCTGAATTTTGCACCACAAAGTACAGGGGTGATTGAAAGTTTAAGGGACGCAGGCTATCGGGAAAAAGTATACTCTAGCTCTGTCTCCCGAATAGGGTGCGTCTTATTGTCACCAGCGGATATTCCGTGCACGTCCCATCACACCTCGAGAGATTTCAGGTGACTTTTTGTGCTCGTGAGTGCACCGACATGAATTTTTTTCCGCACGCCTGCCACCCGTAAACTCTTGATCACAATAGCCCATATGTAGCAAATAATACAAGTGCAAAAACAGACAAAATGAAATAGTAGTACTTGTTACAGAGCTGTAGCATTACGACCGCAATGATTAACATGCTACAAAATTATTACACCGTTCTGTTAATTGTCAAAAGAAGAAACACTCGCTCACCTTTCATACTATATGCAAACTCAGGCAGGTACACCGATTTGCGTATTACAGCACTAACTTACTTCCGTCTAAGCATATTCTGCAAATACTTGTCTGGTGCTTTTCACCTAGGATGTCAGCCTAAAGCAAGCGTAAAACAATCTATGGGCCATAAAAAAAGGATTCGCAGCATTTTTGCTCAAAGCTGCTGAAGGCCATGGGAGCCAGCACGTAATTCTCATCAATTAGACCTCAAAATTGTCGTCCTCCGCATGTCTACGGCTGGTTCAAAGCTCTTCATATTACATGGCTATCATCTCCAGGTTAATGCGCTAGTGAAGCTTTTTCCTCCTAGCGCCATCAGGAATTTCAGCGGAAAGTTCAGAATGACAGAAAAAAGCTGCGAAGTTTCTCAGACAGGAAGCTCGAAGCCAATCGATCATCGCGAAAATATTGGTCATGTATGTTATAGAGGAAACTGTTGGGAATAAAAATGCTACACTGGAGGGCAAAAAGCTTAATAATCAGGAACATACTCCAACGCAAAATATTATTAAAATGAAAGTAATAATTGGTTTGGGGTGAAAGGAACTGGCGCAGTATCTGTCTCATGTATCGTTGGACACCTGAACCGCGCCGTAAGGGAAGGGATAAATGAGGGAGTGAAAGAAGAAATAGGTGCCGTAGTGGAGGGCTTCGGAATAATTTCGACCACCTGGGGACCTTTAACGTGCACTTTAATCGCACAAAAGCCTTTCATCACTTCAACAATTGAGACTATTGACACATGTGGCTCCTAGGGTACGTGACTATGAGCATCTAAACAAAACTAAGGCGCCCGTGTGCTTCGGGGTGTCAGTGCACGTTAAAGATCTCCAGGTGGTCTAAATTATTCCGGAGCCCTCCACTACGGCACCTCTTTCTTCTTTCGCTCCCTCCGTTATACCTTCCCTTATGGCGCGGTTTAGGTGTCCAATGATAAATGAGAAAGATACTGCGTCATTTCTTTACCCGAAAAACCAGTTGATTATTATTAATTATTATTATTATTATTATTATTATTATTATTATTATTATTATTATTATTATTATTATTATTATTATTATTATTATTATTATTATTATTATTATTATTATTATTATTATCAGGGTCTCAAAATGACGAGCGCTGCGGAAGCCCAATCATGAATGTAGGTCTCCGTGCAAACGCAGCTGCATTTCTATACGCTATTTTTGACCATTGTGCAGCCACCCGTCTTAGGTTTGATATGAATCACGACCAACTAGCGTAGATTCCTGCTTTGCTTACACATAACAAAGAGCATGTATGCCTACCACTTCAATGAGCTGCGCATTTACGTCCACGGGTGGCACTGTGTGGACGATCGCAAACCCATCGAAATCACTCCGGCTCCAGCTATCATTCTCCAGTCCTGTCTCAAGGTAAGTGTGGAGGCTGTCCCGGAACACCATCAATGGTGCGGCGCTCCTAGAAGAAAAGCAAAGAAATACTACAGTCGACATATTTTCGGTCAGGCGACGAGTGCTGTAGCTGTTATACGGGATGACCAGTTAATAGTTTCTATCCATTAAGGAAACAAATACATTTCCTAAGCAAAGAAACATTGATGCTACAAATACAATTCTTGTTAACTCTTGCTAAGCTCTGCCGAGTACTGTGTGTGTCTTCGAGCTTCTGATATGTGTGTCCTTACAACGGCATACGCCTCCAGTTTAATGAAGCAGTTCCCTAATTCTTCCTAATTTTTCATCGGCGCATATACACATATGACCAAGAATATTTCCACTAATTTACTGATCATCACAAAGTTCAAGCTACTACTTAGCGCCCTGTATTTGTGTGTCTCAAAAAACCTTCCGTTGTTAACTGTCTCTACTAAGAGACCCATTGCCTCCTTTGCTGCTTTTTTTTTCCACGGCGTCTGTAGGCATTGCATTTTTTCTGTTGCTTTAATTTTGTATTTTTTGTTTGTTTATTGGTTTTGTGTTTAGGTTTTTACAGTTTACTTATTAATTTTATATCTTTATTTTTAGTTTTTTGGTTTTATTTGCTTTTAACTTTTGTTCACTTTCCGTTTTTTTTGTAACTTTATTTTCATTGTTTTTACTAATTATCAATTAATGGCAATTTAACTAATTACAAACACCCATTACTAAGTAATATACGTGTTATAGCATGTGTGCCACTGATGACGTCATAGCGTGACAGATTTCGCGAACGGACGGACGGACGGACAACGATGAGCCATTAAAGGCTATCGCCTTAATATTTTCTTTATTACTTTTGAGCGAAGAACGTGTCTCCACTTACCTCAAGCGTGTATAAACAGCTCCCCACATGCCAATATACCAGGTGGCGTGGGAGAAACGCACACGCGCTTCCGCAAAATTGTCTCTGATGCCTTCTTCAAGCTCCAGTGCTGCTTGGTAGTCCACGCTTGAGAGATTTTTAAATTCTGCAACGAATAAAACGTTTAAAACAAGTAGTTTTCATTTTTTTTCGATATTCCGTCGCAGCTCCTCTTGTCACGAAGGCAAAGTTGCGTTGGAAGCAAAAGTACACGCAGTTTTTTGGCCAGAAGGTTAAAGTTCTCAAATGCAGAGAAATGGCTGAAATTCTTAATAATGTGTTTTCATTACTCTGCATTACGTTGAATAAAGCCAAATAATGGCTACAAACGTGGCTTTATTCAACGCGTCGGCCACCGCCAAGATCTGAGGACAGGGGGACCAGCCAACAATGAAACAACGAAACGCGCGCGCGTTGTGCTTCCATATGTGAGGGGAACCAGCGAAGCACTCGCACGCATTCTCGGAAAACATGGAATGCACGTGGCTCACAAACCTGTTTCGATAATAAGCCGCTTCTTACTACGACCGAAAGACCGCATCCCCAGAGAAAAACAACCGGGTGTCGTCTACAAAAACCCATGCTTAAAGTGCCCGGCTTCATACATCGGCGAAACAAGAGACCTCCACCACATAATAAGGCAACACAAAGATGGCATTCGGACAATGAATTCAGAATCCAACCCCCTCGCCGAACACTGCGAGCGCGCCGACCACCGGATAGCCTTCGAGGAGGTGAGCGTCTTGGCCGTGGAACTCAAAGCTGTTCAAGAGGCGACATGTGGAGTCATGGCACATCCGGCTCACAAAGGAGGCGATGAATAGGACTCCAGGAACGCTCCCCCCCCCCCCCCCCCCCCCGCGTACGTCAGTGCTACCACAGGGAGACCGAAGGCAGCAACCCGCTGCTGCTGGCACACTTTAGTCACCCCTGAAGAAGGGACCGGGTTGGTCCCGAAACGTTGGGTAAAGTTAAAAATATTGGTTGGCGTCAGTTTTCTCTCAACTATCTCAATAACCCAACCAGACAAACTTCCATCGAAGATGTTTTCGTTCAAACTTGTATATATGCCTGCAGTGCTTAACGACATGACTTGGCTTGAAATGGCTGCAAGGCCTCAATACTTTGCTTGAAAACATGTTCGAGTTACTAAAGGTCTTTCTACTTTAGCGACATTGTAAGACTAAGGTTGGCCGCTAAATAAGGGGGCCATAAATGCGATCAGCCCTGACTTCAACCACAACTAGTTAACAGGTGCGCATTGGAATTAGGGGAAAACAAAATGTCTTACATAAAACGGCTAGAAATATGAAAACTGCGAAAACTGGCCCTGACTGGTATGCTTGTCGCAATGGGATATATTGATAAATATGCGTATAGTCACAGTTTAGGACAGGTAGATGCGTCACAGCTAATTGTTTGACAGTGTTTACAGCATGCACTGTTGTAAGCAATTTTTAGAAAAATATGTTCAAAGCCGGTTTCCTGGTTTACTCGGAGATAAGAAAAAGATTAACGTCTTTGCCTATTCAAGATCGAAGCATAATGCTCTCCAGTTCTGACCACTTAAGTTTTTTCGTTACTCCTGATTGCTTCAGGAGGATGGCTAAAGGAAAGCAGTGCGACCAAGAATTGGCATAGGTTAGCGTCTTTTATTACCAATACCCTTACAAAAATTTCTTTAGACAGTCTATAGGCTGTCCATAGACTGTCTATAGACAAATCCTAGAGAATAGTCTATACGCAATACAAATCCCATAGACAATCTATAGACCATTTATGTCCGTACAGTTTTAGTAGACTTTTGCCTACTTTCAGTCTATAGACTATGAAAAGAGAAGCGGAAGTATCTATAAAAAGGCAATAAACTTGATATGATGTCTATAGGCTGTCTATAGACCATTTTTATAAGAATAATCAACGTCCGAGGCCGGAAGCCCTGTACGCAATGTTACCTGCAACGTTTTTTTCAAAGGAGAACTCGTTCCCCTTGTTCGTTCCAAGGCTGAACATACGGATGAACACGTAGTCTGTGCACTGGATGTCTTTGCTCCACAGGGAGCCCCGCAAGTACTCGAATACGCAGACAAGTGTGTAGTTGCCTGCGTGGTAAAGAAAGAATAATCGCGCGATAAGATATGCGCTTAAGAAAAAAACTACCAAGACATGAAATCAGCGAAGTGCACAAAAAAAGGAAGAAATGTCAGTACTAGGTAATGCAGTTTTCAACAGCGTTCACACTCTGGTGAGGCGAAACGCAAAATTCTCCCGTGTGCTGTGCGATGTCAGTCCGCGTTAATGATCGCCAGCTGGTCGAAATTATTCCAGAGCCCTCCACTACGGCACCTCTTTCTTCCTTTCTTCTTTCACTCCCACCTTTATCCCTTCCCTTACGGCGCGGTTCAGGTGTCCGCCGATATGTGAGACAGATACTGTGCCATTTCCTTTCCCCAAAAACCAATTCAGTTCAATTCAATCATCCTTACACTGTGCCTAACGCAGCTGTAATTGAGCGATGATTCTAATAACAACACTTCCTCATGAAGTACGGTGATGATGATGAGAGGAGGCTATTTGATAAGTGATTTTAATAAATTTACATCTGCATAAGGTTTCGCTGCAGGTGAGATCAGTTACGAAAGAGCTGGACGTGTTAGAGAGGCAAAAGTACTGAATAAAAGTAAACATGTCATGGGTTAACCAAATATGTACTGCCAGCGTCAAATAAAGTGCGAAGGGAACAGAAGCGGAAAATCAGAAACACGAAACTTATATTTGGTTGAGATGAAATACACTTCCACTCTGCGCAATTAACTCGGTCTTTGCGCAACCATACAGATAAACAAGTGAGTTAGTAGTTGTCCTCCCATTACTATGACTTTCTTTCTTTGCTGTTCGTTTGCTGTTTACGATGAAATGGTCTTGTTGGCATTTTATTTAATTCTTATTGTAGATGTTAAGAACTCGAAAGTTAGATTAAAGTCATGTACACTACCGTAATGCATCGTTGGAAATAGAAGACTGTACTAGTGCCACCAGTCGAAGAAGGAACCTACTGCGGCGAATACGTTCTAGAGTTTTTGTCAATAATATCGAAATGCTGCACTAGACCAAGACCTCGGCATTGGTGAGAAGTACGTACCACAGAAAATGAAAGAAGATTAACCAATCAATTGCTAAGAATAAAATTGGTCTTTGACAGTTGTTATAAACCGCTGTTCAAGTATGAGCACATTCACATCATAGAATCAGAAATGCTGAAATGTAAGAAATAGCGAACACAGTAGCAGTGAACAAATAAATATTTAAAACTATTTTAATGAGCATATAAAAGATTGGACATGTTTTGATCGCTCCACCCTGCTCAATAGAAGTCTGGGAGCAATGTGAACAACATAAGGCCCTACTATGCGGACCAAGAATGCAACCAGGGGCCGAATCCACGAAACAGTTTGCTTTGGAACGCGTTCGCTTTCTCTCTCGCCACCTCGCTCCATTGGCCGTGTGTCGTCACCGCTGGCGGTGACATCACTTCACGGAGGCGGGACCACGGATTTTGTTTACATCGCGAGACATGTCAATCAAGTGAAAGCGAACGCGTTCGGTCGCTGTGTGTGGAACTCTGAAAGTGGTGTTCGCTTCGGCGCGAGAAGAAACATGCCGGCGCCTCCCGTCGCCCCGCTGTTGTTGGCGGTGCTCAGCGAATGTTATCGGCGGCATCGGCGGTCGCGCGTGCATGACAATCCTTTAGACATGCGTGACGATGCCTTCCGAAATCATTTCAGGCTGTCGAAGGGACTTGTACGCCGGCTATGCGAAGAGCTAAAACCCCCACCTTGGACCAACGAGGAAAAGTGCGCTCACCACAGAGCGCAAAATACTCTGCGCGCTACGGTTCTTCGCTACCGGGGGCTTCCAGGCGACAGTCGACAGCGAGGCAGATATACGGCTCCCGCAGTCGTCTGTGAGCCGGACGATTTTGGCCGTTGCGCAGGCAATCGTGCGTATCGGCACGAGAGGTTAAAAACGCGCCGAAGTTAGCATATAGCCCCTTAAACATACAAGCAGCCGAGATGGGACCGCCCAACAAAGCCGATTGGCTGTTGCTTGCCCCCTCGTCCCCCCGCACCCCGCAGTGTTCGTTCCATCCTTCTCCCCCCGATGCTACGTCAAATTTACGTCACGGCAAAGCGAACTCTTTCGTGGATTCGCCCCCAGATGTCTTCAGCAACACAAGGTTGTGGCCTATGAACATTGTTGCGGCCAGGAACCCTTTTTTCATGCGTAGTAGACTGTACGCTACCGGAATCGGTGCTTTCTTTCAAACCATAGCCTAAGAAACCAAAACAGTTACTTCATACCTGTTGTTTTTCAACTATTCAAAAACTTAAAAATATATTCTAATAGTTTGAAACGATATCTACTTTGCACTATTTCAATCAATAAACAGTTTACCATGGCGTTTGATGCGCCACCGTAAAACTTCGAATATTCATACAGATACTCAGTAAACGCGTGTAAAAAAGATTGGCTGTGGTTTAGCTCTGGTTAAACCTGGAGCGACGCGATAGCTACAGGTGGTCGAGTGGAACTTGCTCAGTCGAATTGCAAAGTCAGTCTATCGCCGCTCCGTTTCGCTGGGTGTTCCTTCTTCTTCGTCCCTGGACGTGGATGCACTATCGGCGGCTAGGCGCGCACCCGCCGCGGTGGCTCAGTGGTTAGGGCAAGTTGGAACATGGGCCCTGATCGCAGAGATATTCAATGATCCCAGTAAGCACAACACCCTCGCAAATGCCTAAGAGTCCTTGTCTGAAACAGCAAAGTAGCTGGAGTTTGGCACAAGGTGTAGAACTGAAATTGAGCCAGGCGAAGAGAAAAAGTCTCAACTACATAATGACTAAATGTTATTTTGCCGTGGTGGCTCAGTGGTAAGGGCTCTCGGCTACTGATCCGGAGTACCCGGGATCGAACCAGACCGCAGCGGCTGTTTTATGGAGGCAAAACGCAAACGCGCCCGTGTGCTGTGCGATGTCAGTGCACGTTAAAGATCCCCAGGTGGTCGAAATTATTCCGGAGCCCTCCGCTACGGCATCTCTTTCTTCTTTTACTCTCCCCTTTATCCCTTCCTTTACGGTGGGGTCCAGGTGTCCAACGATATATGAGACAGATACTGCACCATTTCCTTTCCCCCAAAACCAATTATTATTATTATTAATCGGCGCGCCACTCCGCCGGCACGTTCTTCGCACCACGTGGCCAGCCACGGAGCTCAAGGGGTGCCACGCTGAAGGCTTCGAACTGCTAGCGTAATTTAGTTATCGCTACAGAACTATGCTGATGGAGAGCAAGAAATAAGTTATGGAAGGGGGGCGATAAAACCGTAGAATGCATAGTCTGTAGGCTCGCTGAGCGTTGCTAAAATCTGGAATAAAAAAATTCTACATACACTGGTTGAAAGGATAAAATCTAAGGTACTACATCAGAAGTGAAAGAGGCTTTCAGAGAAGCCCGCCAGGAATTGTTAGAAATAGTTTCTGGGATGCAAAGATGGCCTTTGAGGCAGAGTATGCTATTGCAGGAGAACATGAGAAAACATGTGAATCCCGTTAGTTAGTATGCTGTTCATTAAAAACCTTTAACTACTACGGTTACGAGCCTGGTTGCAATTAGATATTTGTAGCCGGCGGTTAGTAGCAACCGTATCAGTTTGAGTAGAGCATGTTGTCTGGTTAGATGGTGTAAGGCTTCAGACATGGTAAATACTCCACAAAAATGACAAAACAAGATATAAACTAGTTCCGTATCCTGTGTTGTGTGTGTTCTTTTAGAACCATGTCAGTATGAACCGAGGTAAGAGTTTTTAACACTACTGAACACAACGAAGTAAAATCCCAGATAAAGCATAAGTAACTTCCGAGATATACCTTGGTCGATGTATTTTGTGATTTAAAAAAATTGAGAGTGGCGGGCTGCTATCTCCAAAAGTGGCTCGTTGATTGGGTTCCTCTTAACCCAGGAAGGAGGCGCGCGTCAGAGGAGAATGCACTGAATATTATTCAAAACATAAATTGCCTACTCTCGTGCCTTTTCTTTAACAGAACTCCGGAATTTTATCAACTTTATTCATGTCTCTAACGGTTGAGTGCGACTTCCTTTGTTTATGCCGGTATCGGAACCCTTTTAAGAACAGAACGACCACTTCAAAACATACGAACAACTTTAAAACACATGAACAGTCTCGTCAACCCACCGTCAGTGCAAATTCATTAACTTTCTCGTGAGTGTACAAAAGTTCTATTAGTGCTTAGAAGGTTATCTTACGGCTTGGTTTCTGGTCTGGTGTAACTGAAAAATTAGATCAAATGCATGACAAGGATTATTTACAGGGCAGCGTAAAGAACAAACCTCTCCACGTAAAGAAGCTCCCGCATCCTCGGTACGTTTCAGTGTTCTAAAGTTAAGTTGTTCGGCGAGTTGGTTTCGATATTCCGTGACTACAGCGCAATGAACGGCAGGTAGTAAGGGGACACAGGCAGGGACATAACAATCGCAGCCAGAATTCATATACTGTAGATGATTGTCGCTAGTCAGTGTTCTGTCGTTGTCAAGCTTCAGTGTTAAAAAAAAATCAAGCGTTGCGCAGTTGAGCCGTGAGGCAAAGTATTACGTCGAAAGCTCTCGTATTGCGGCATAAGAGTCCTGTCGGGTTTTGGAGTTTATGGTCCACGTTATAAATCCTTCTTTCTTTTAACCTTGGTTATCCTTATTTTCACACCACGTGCGATGAAAACATTTCTGCTATTTTGGCTTGTGAAATTAACGTTTGCAAAATTCGTTGCAATTTTCAACCTGCTTCATCAAATTTCTACACTACCAAAATGTCTACAAAATGCCCGTGTGATAGAAGCAAATGGCGAAAGTCCTTATCCGAATAAACAAACTCATATCTGATCCCAATTTATTAAGGATTGGCGTCCAGATGCTCTCGTATTTTCCTGTTTAAAAATGTGGTGAAGAATACTTCAAGCTTTTTCATTCGGTATTTACTATAACTCCCAAACGTGACATGATATTGCCATATAGCATCTTTACAGCTGCAAATAAGAAGAAAGTGAGTGTAGAATTGGGACTTGAAATTACTAAGTAAACAGTAAGACAGCTACGTGCATTCTTCCAATAATTCTTTCTGGGTCTTCGGTTAGAGAAAATCTGCCGCGGACCAAGCAAATACCGAACAAAAACGCTTTCCAAAGGATCGCAGCCAGAATTTACAGACTGAAGATTATTGTCTCTAGCTTTAGTTTCACGGCACATGTTTGTGCCATACAGCCAAAGTCATAACATTTCATTACGCATGCGTCAGCGGGTGCCTGTCCTTATGATTCAGTGAGCAGTTAGCAAGGCAGCCGCATCTAGAAAAAAATATTTTACTAATGATAAACATCATATAATTAACGATATTTATTCAATAATGAATGCTTTTCCTACTGCACTTGCTTACTTTACTGCCAAACTCACCGTGAGGCTGCGGCTTGTCGATCTTATCTGTAACAAACATGCTGGTTAGAATGCGCGCTTGCCCTGCTGAGCACCTGTGTGCCTCGTATTACCCAGAATGCATCTGCCGGGCTCCATCGGCGTAAGCTCGCGCTTTGTTTTTTTAGGTGAAAAAAGTAAAAAAACAGACGAGGGACAAGATGAGGAATTCACAGCACAACGACGGGACTATCTGGATAGTCCAGATAGATTTACACCAAAACGACTTCATAGTCCAGTCGTTGTGGCGTGAATTCCTCCTCATGTCCCTCGTCTGTTTTTGACAAAAAACTGTAAAGAACAGAGGAGGGACAAGAGGTGGAATTCACACCACAACGACGGGACTATCTGGATAGTTCAGATAGATTCACGCCACAACGACTGGACTATCAAGTCGTTGTGGTGTGAATCTATCTGAACTATCCAGATAGTCCCATCGTTGTGGTGCGAATTCCTCCTCTTGTCTCTCGTCTGTTTTTGACTGTTTTTTTCCGCCTATATACCAACTCGCCCAGATTTCAACTATTTTGCAAATCGTTTTCGATGTTCTGACAACATCTGAAAAAAGACGAATTAAAAAACTCGAGTGGCGGAACTTGCAGCGTAACATCTGAAAACTTCGGACGAATTGTCGCTCTTGACTCATACCTTACAAAAATGGTTTATATGCTGTCTATAGATTTCCTATAGACTGTATTGGCCTTCTGTATATATCTTTTTGTCTAATCATAGTCTCTAGGCAGTCTATAGACAAAATTGTGCTAAAAGTGTATGACCGTAAATCGATAGATTGTGTATAGATTCTCTAAAGGCTTTGTATCGCCTGTAGACTGGTCCGTGGGATCTGTCTGTAGAATGTATATATAGACTTTATAGACAAAAGTCTATGGACAGTCCATAAACTGTCTAAGGGAATTGTTGTTAGGGATTGATCAACCGGATGGCCTCTGCATGCCTAGTATAAGGCTTCGAGACGCTGCATTCGGCCAATGCAAAAGGAAGACGCTAACGCTGAGCTACCTACGCAACAACGCAGGGGGAACAACTATACCGCTGCACTGCGCAGTGGAATGTTTTTGCACACAGTGCTCTCTTTTCGCTGGTACCATAAAACTCACGGAATGATACCTAGCAGCTGTTCCTGCTCCTAGTCTATGTAAGAGCATTCTAATTCTGTTTTTAGTGCGCTAGCACTCATAGTGGCCATTCCCCGCATTTAGCCGTTGTGTGTTTGTGTGAAACCTGTTTTGTTGCAGGCTGATCATCTCCCCATCGTGTATTGAGGCATACCTGGGCGGCAACCGAACCCAAGCAACCCAAGTCCCACCGATGGCAGCGCCTGCCATAGAAGGGCAGTGGCGCATCGCTTGACCGCTGCACCACTGCGACAGGAGTGGTTGGAAGACTCCCAGGGATCTATGAATGGAGAGAATTACCAACTCCATGTACATGGTTATTAACACATTTTTTCTAGTTTTTTCTTTTTTTCTCTTTTCCTTCCTTTTTCCCCTCTTTTCTGAGGTAGATATGTTGTACCCTAGCTTGTTGTACGCAAAAATACTGCTGTCAATGTATGCCTGGAGCACTGGGTGCTACTGCAAGATGTCTCAGGCAGCTTTTTGCCCAGTGTCCCCTCTTCTCACTGTAATGTTTGTTAGAGAAATAAACTTTCAATTCCAATCTCAATCTCTATCCGAACAACTGCCATTCGTCAGTGCTGGATCTGAACATCCTAACCGAATTGAAAACCAAACTCCTAACGCGTCTGTTTTGCAATTGGCCTAACTAGGCAAATCGACCTTTTTTTTTACATGGGAGCCAACCAAAAAGCTATGGTTGTGTTTGTGAACCCCTAAAGTAAAAGAGCAAACGAAATGGCTCACGAGCAAAGATTCTGGATTCATGCATTCGCTGTGCTGCTGTGTAAGCGTGAATTTTCTGAAAACCACCCATTTAAGTACCCGTGGCTGTGGCCCGGACGGGACGTTGGCCAAGTAAGTCGCGCTCCTCCGAATGACGTCTATTTATGGGTCAGGCTGCGATAGTTTAATATTCTCGAAGCTTCGGTCTGAATTTTCCTTGCTACACTGACGAAACGAATATCTTCTCATGTGCAAAGTTGTTGGGCATTATTTTTGAATATTGGAAAACTGTAAAGTACTGGTATAGAAATATATAAAGTAATGGTCCATTCTTCCGATAAGTAGCAAAATTTCTATTTTATAGCGTTTACATAGCTCGCATCGATCAGTTAAGACTGCCAGAAAAAACCCAATGTGGAATGCTTTTGAGGGGAGTAAAAACTTTAATTGCAAAAGAATGCAAGCGTGCCGACAGAGAGATCTACGGATATATCGATTGTTACAGTAAAATCTTACAATATATGAAAAAATTGCACTCATATATTCTTCCAAATTCAAAAATGCGTTTGTCCAGCATTGTTAGGTATGAAATGAGAAATATTCTACAAGGCCAGCTGCGGATCTCTAATTGCACACAAGTACCTTACTGTTACGTTTAAAAATTTTCCTCAGAGCATAGTTAAACCGAGAAGCACAAAACTCGAGCAACAATTTTTCAGGCGTTCGTTATAAGCGATATTACTGAGCGAAAAAGTGATATTCAAGACTGAAAACGTTTATTTTTAAATTGTTACCGTCGGACGCTGCAGAAAAAACTTTTGTTTCTACAGCATTTCTGTCACGCAGTTTTAGATTGACACAAGAACAGAGGCCACAAGAAGGCCATGGTCGTCTATATGCGCTTACCACAATTCTTCCCAGGGCGTCCTGTTGTAGGGAAGCAACAAAGCAACATTGAACTTGGGATAACTCTGGGAAAAAAGGCAAACATTTAAACAAGCCTGTAAGAAAACGCGCAAATCACGTATATAGGCAGTTCTTTTCGTTACTAATTCCTTGAACAAGCATTTTCTCGTGCCGCCATGCTGTGCTCATATTTTTGTTCCGGGGAACAAAGTGCTTCACACTGCCACCAGGATATTGCCGGCTGCTTGCCGTTGCCCTTTGCCAAATCCCTAATGTCCCGGAAAACACATGGGGCATGGCTAAATGGAGTAGTTACGATAGAGGCCTTTGACCTCCAGTGGGCGTAGTTATATTTATGATAATGAACGTGATGCAACATAGCGTCTTAGGCGCAGTCAGTGAAGTGGCGTGCCCGACTTCCAGCAGGTGATGAATTCTGAAGCGAAAGCTTCACTACGCTAGGGGAGCCACGCTTCGCGCGGCACTAAACATTTGACCTTCACCGAGTTAGAGGTCATGCACGGCTATAAGTCGCATTACAGCTAAGCCCTCCAGCCTAACCTTGTGGGCCATATTGGTGTCACACAACAGGGTTACGACCATTGACCTTTGGCGTTTCGGTGACCTTTCAGTATTGTGTTAGCGAAATGGTTTGGTTTATGGAAGTTTAACGTCCCAAAGCGACTCAGGCTGCGAGAGACGCCGTAGTGAAGGGAGGATCATGTGATTAGTCATGCCATGTCATGATTAGTCATGTGATTAGTCACGGTCATGTGATAAATTAATGTACATATCTACAAAAGTTTGCACGATGAACACCAAATCGCGAAGGTGAGTAGCCTTAACATAATACAGAGGCTACCAGAAATCATGTCTTGAAAACACCGCTGAAAAATGCCCTAAAATAAGTGCTAATTGTGCCCGACATCAGATTGCTCTTAAGCTTACAATCTACGGCTACGTTGATCGGTGCTAGGTGCTCAACGAAAATAAGTTTAAAGGAGTTCATGTATTCTCCCCGGGTTTCAGCTTCCCCTGCATGTGAAGGGGGTTGTAGTCGGACAACAGAATTTTCTCCGGTCTGCAGTTTTTGCGGGTTAAGTACAATGTCAAGTAAATTTTCCACGTGACGAATATTTCGTGTGGACACCAACCACAGGATCTCCGGCCAGGGAATGTGGTTTTTACACATGGTGCTGTCAAAAAAATAAGCTTAAATCTGTTGGAAAAAATTGCATAGCATTTGGTGATGGCCGCCTTGTTTCGACTACGCCTCACGCTGCCATCTTTGATTTTTCTCCAGCCTTTCGCTCCAGTGCGTTCATGACGACGACAATGGCACAGTAATAGCCCCTAAAAATATATTATTCCCTCTACTCTCTTGCCACGTACTAACGTATGTGGACAAGCCATATTCGATTGTGATTTAATTGCTTTTTTTCTTGCCACAAAGTTGAAAACTCAGGAAAACACTCGAAGTCTCTGCTTGAATTACAGCGCCCAACTCATCCACCAACTCCCGAGTTGTATATTTTGGTTTTGTCATACGTTCAATGGCTTTCCGTGCGACATAACAGAGGAGTACACCTAAATGAATAGAATACCCTCTCAATGGCATTGCTTCCCCAGGTATCCATAATAGTCAAATTTCAGCGGGTTGTGGCCTTCGCCCATATTCTTTTTCTCGAAACTTTAAGAGGAAAACCATTGCTTAGCGTAAACTTGTGCTTATAGCAGATGCAATGTAAAGTACTACACATACCTAAAAGTGCTCCAATCAAACCAATGATTACAATCACCAGAAGAAAGGCGACGACAAGGAAGACAAGTCGGTTGGCGGAACCGGAGATTTGCTTCACGGTTGACCTGCAAAGCAATGGCAGTGCGCACCCACTGCACTCAGAGCATCGGCAAATGTAATGTACATAACTTGCTGCCATCACACGCTTAGAAACACCTCTCGGACCCTCAATGAGTGGCTTGGCAGGAGTTATACGTAGTTATAATGAAAGGCGCGTTCTGAACAGATCTTAAAATGGCCAAAGACGTTGACGCTATACTGAGAAAACGAATTAAGGATGGAATGAAAGTGACGGAGATTTAAAGAAACGCATGCAGCGCTTACATCTTCTCTCACTCAATTTCTTGACTCACGTAGCGCACATAAAAGTACTGAATTACTCTTGATATGTATTTCTTCAGAATCGTGTACGATATATCTCGACACGGCATTTCTATATAACTACGATTAATTAAGGGACGCGATGATGTGCTGTGGTGTTTAATTCTACTGAAGAAATATTTGTAGTCGTGTTCTCCAACTACCGAACAAACTGACTAATGGCATGTTATATGGAGCAATCAAAAGGTGCATGTCAGGGCGATAACTGCTTGCAACTTTTGTATAAGGGTGTAGACCTGGCACCAAACGCACTACTTCCATAAACCGCGGAGAAAAAAAACCTGACGTGTGCCCTCACGCACTTGCACAAAATAGGGCATTCTTTCACCAGGAAGACGCGCAGCTGTTACTCCATTGGGCGCTGGAGTAAGATGGCATGCATGGATATTCTGAATATGCTGATAAAATTGCTTCAAAATTGCCATCGATGATAGAGACAGATGTCGCTACACAATAACGCTAAAATGTTTGCCGGGAGCGCGACAGAAAACAAACGATCAAAATTCTGACGTCCGACTGGCTTAGGCTAATGCTGAAAGCGGCATGGTCGTTGCGCAAAATTATCTGTAATGAGCAAAGAATAGCATCTATAGGCCTGGTTGTAGTGCAGCTGTGCTGGAGTAGTAAATGCAGTAGTAGGAGTTGTGGTAAATACCTGGGGGTGGGGAAACCCGGATAAAGAGGAACAAAGGACGTTATGCGGAAGGATATGGCAGGTAGATTCGAAACTAACGTGACCAGGCGTTGCGTTTTGTTAGGTATTTGTCATACCACTACTGGTCAGCGAACACCTGCCCCCTTGTGACCAGGCATCAATGCATCATCATGAAATTTAGTTGTGACCATTACATGCAAAAAGGCAGCCATAGGCATGTTGGTCCTTAAAACACAGAGATGTCCTCTACAACCGAGACTTTGTGGCTGTGTCGGTCATTTTTTTTTTCTTCAAATAAGCAAGCAAAAAATTCACAGGATAGTGACGACTATGTAACGCGAGATTCAGTGAATGCTGTGTGGGCACTTAGTTTTGGCAGGCGACTGTTCCAAACAGAGCCACCCGTAGGCTAATGCGACTCACGTTGGCCGTGACAGAAGGTGACCTCAGACGAGACACAACCAGACACACATCATTAATAAAGGCCTTAAAACATCCTACGTGGTGTCATGCAGGATGATAACCATACCAGAGTTACCATGGTAACCGGCGGGTGTGTTACCATGGTTACCATGATAACGCACCTACCGCTTACGCCGGACGACTACGACGCGCAAACCAGGGACGAACGCCTAACAGCTGTCGCTGTAAAAACTAGACGGTATAGCAGGAGTAGCGAGAAATTAGGTGCATGTTAAAGTTGCGACACTTACTCTGGTCTGTCCGCCGAAAGCACATCAACGGTAGTCTTCCCACCGGATTTTTGAGCCTCGGTCTTCTCAACTGCCTTATCCGTCGAAAACATTTCCACAGTCGCCGCACCGCTTGGCTTATCAGCAGGGAAGACACCACCCTCAATTTCTCCAATTGGTTTCTCGGCAGAAAGCACGCCGGCCTCAATCTTCTCAGCTGGCTTCTCCAGTGAGGTCACATCCACGCTAACTACCTCGCTTGTTATATGCGGCGAAGGCACCTCGGTGCTTGTCTTCCTACTTGGTTCATCTACCGTAGGCATGTCTATGCTGACCGTGCCACCCGGGTGTTCCTCCGGAACCACAGCGACAAAGGGCTCTTCACATGAAAGACACGCGAAGCAGCGTTATCGACATCACATGAACGAGAAGACAACGCAAACGAAGAACTACGCAGCTTACCGTCTGTAGTTTTTGCCTTCGTCGCTTCGATCGGCGCTGGCGCCTTTTTCGAGCCAAACCAGCGAGAAAAGAATCCTGGTTTGCGTGGTGGAGCTGCCCTGCGATGACACACATTTTATTCATATGTATATATTGATCACTGTTAAGCTTTCATGATTCTGATATTTTCTCTGCTGTATGGCGCAGTGTCGAATAACTATTACTCTGTGATGCAGTAGTATTTATACATAACATAAGTCGCCGCGGTGGCTCAGTGGTTATGGTATTCGGCTGCTGACCCGGTGGACGCGGGCTCGACCTTGGCCACAGCGGTCGAGTTTGGTGGAGACGAAATGCTAGAGGCAGGTGACTGCGCGAGGACAGTGCACGTTAAGGAATCCCAGGTGGTCGAAATTTCCGGAGGCCTCCACTGCGGCATTCCTCAGAGCCAGAGTTGCCTGTGTGCATCAAACCCCAGAAACCAAAACACGATCCTAACAGCATTATTTTATGGACTGTGCCACGAACCTACATAACATTATGTTAGAACCAGTTCCCACAAAATAGTAATCTCACCTTTGAATAGACGGCCATGTGTACTGTACTCAGCCTCTAGCTGCTGCCAGACCTGTTACGGAGCCTTCCCTAATAACCTGCCCACCATTTTTCTCTTTTCATCGAAGACTTCCATCTCCTAATATGTGCATTTTTATTAATTTTTATAGTAGGCGCATTGTTCGGTAAATTACATATAATTGGTTTTCTGGGGAAAGGAAATGCCGCAGTATCTCTCTCATATATCAATAGACAAATTAATCGCGCCGTAAGGGAAGGGATAAAGGAGGGAGCGAAAGAAGAAAGGAAGAAGGAGGTGCCATAGTGGAGGGCTCAGGAATAATTTAGAGCACCTGGGGATTTTTAACGTGCACTGACATCCCAATATGATTTCGGTCGAGTGTGGGCACTAAAGTGTCCCTTTCGAGAATGTTTTTTCTCCACTGTCGTGAAGTATATTGTTGCCATAATCATATTTCAATCTGTTTAGTTTATTTGACGAAAGACAATTAGGGGTGGTAACTATCATCAGGCGTGTCAATCGAGTCGTCATTCGCCGTCAGTCGTGAACATCTGCGCCGGTCGGCCAATGACACAAGGGCTCAAGCCGCGTCTGTGCGACCAGGTTGCATCATAGTCATATTTCTGTCATGACCTGCATGACGTCTGCACTAACGCCCTACGTCAAGGGGAGCAGCGACCAATGACAGAGCTAGAATTAAACGCAGTGGAAGGAAAAAGGATCGTTACAGAATATGCCCCAAAATCCCTACCACAGAGCTCGAGAAAACTTGCAGCTGAAGCGAATCTCAAACGCAGCAACGAAAAAAGGGTTGTTTTGCAAGGATGAAACTTACCCCGGCTTATCCACCGGTGGCACATCGACGGTGATCTTTACACTTCCCTTTTCCTCGTAAGGCACAACAGCGGTGCTGGTGGCAGCTGCTTGATCTGCCGGAGGGACCACGTCGGGAGCCTTGCCACCTGCCTTTTCGTCAGTGGGCATGTCAGCTGCGGTCGTCTCGCCTGGCTTTTCTGCCGTCGGCGATACAACGGCATCCTTCTCGCCTGAAAAATTAGTCGGCGTTAACGCCGCATAGCTGCGCTGCACGAAGGGAAACATAACCAACTAACATAACCGACTAACATAACCATAGTCGACTAACATAACCATAGTCAACTAGCAACCAAAACGTGCTCCTAACCACTGAAAAATATTCGTCTCGCTGGCTTTTCTTTCATAGGCGATGCAACGGCATCCTTCTGGCCTTAAAAAATAGCGTTAACGTCGCATAACTGCACTGCACGAAGGGAAACATAACCAGCTAACATAACTTACTAACATAGTCAAAACGTCGACTAATATAACCATAGTCGTCTAACATAACTAAAACGTGCTCCTAACCACTGAAAAATATTCGTCTCGCCTGGCTTTTCTTCCGTAGGCGATGCAGCGGCATCCTTCTCGCCGGAAAGATTTGTCAGCGTTAACGCCGCACAACTGCGCTGCACGAAAGGAAACATAACCAACCAACATAACCGACTAACATAACCAAAACGTGTTCCTAACTACTGATGTATGAATATTGGCGCACAACCTGATAAGCGTGAGGCGAAGAAATGCAGTAAAAAGTAAATGTTGGCTGGACAAACATTTGGTCAAGCATTTTTGTTTGCGGGGCCGTAGTAACCAATTTGTCTTTCATTTCCCGCCTCTAATGGTATTATTCCTCGTTTTATTTTTCCTTTTTTTTCTATTCTGAGGTGGTGTCAAACCGCCCATGTCATATATCATACAGGCTCTTCATAATTCTCACTACCTTTTCATTGAATTAGTGGACGGGAGTTCATTGACCTTGCGCACCCTTTGCTAACCAGGTGGTTACGCGCCTATATATCTCAGCGCACAAAGCTTGCTATTGTACATCTAACCGAAGCGTGGCGTTGAGGTTTGTCTCGTGCCGCTAAAATGAAGAGCATAACCGTAACGCTTCGCGCTCTTCGGCGCAAGCTCTCGTTCATTACTGAGGCTGGCAGGAACACCAAGCTTCCTGCGCTTATGCAGGGCGGGAAAATCTTCTCTTCCACCTCAAAACTGCCCAGTTGATGAAGTTTTCTGGGCAGTATGATGATGTTCTGAGCTATTTTGGGATTCCACGGCACTAAACAAGTGAAAACACCATAAAAACTTGTTATCGCTCTCCAAGTTAATTGCAGAGGACGAAACTTCCAGAAAACGTTTCCCTCGCTATGCCGACAGTTCCGCCGCCTCATTAGAAACTTTTGCTAAGGTTGCGGCTTTGCGCCGCAGCCTCGTCTAGCAGACTACTCTTAATCCAGTCAGGTTAATACAGTCATCGCTGCTGCAGCTCCTTGTGGGTCGCTCCCATATTAGCTTTGGTTTCACAGTAATATTGCTCATGTAATTTTTCCTCCGCAAACATTTTGTTATTGTGAAAAGTGCATCTTGCCTTCTGTGGTCTTGGACTTAGTGTCTTGCGGCAACACAGGCGGCGGCTTCGGTTTCCAGCACCTGCTGAAGCATCCCGCGATTCCGCTTGGTGCAGCAGCCCTGGAGTTATAAAAAGAATGTTTTGTCTTAATATTGCGTCTGACAAACCGTTTATCAAATTGATACCTTTGTTTAAATGTGCACCAGAACAGTTATCATCAGTAGCAGCACTGGAGACAAGTTTTCATCCTGTGGAAGACCACTACCAGCGGCCTCTATTCATTCCTGTCTTGCGCCAATCACCTTGTCGCGGCTTATTTCCTAACCTTATCACTGAAGTCTCGCTCTGGGCCGCCATGTTGGCATTTCCTTCGCTTAAAGCGTATTCTGCTGAGTTAACAAGCCTTCGCTTCACATATCTTTCATAAAGTCAATTTTGTTTCACATATCTTTCATAAAGTCAATTTTGTGGTAATTTTCGCTGCAATACAGCTTTCTCTTTATTCCACGGTACTCTAATTTTGCCTCTTAACATTACTTCTACACATCGTCTTTTCATAAATTCCTTGTCTGTGCTCATGTTCTTTTAAGCCGTTTTCTTTCACTCTCAGTTTTGCTACCTTAATTGATTGCTGGAAACATGAAATTGTCCTCACAGAATATTCTTAAGCGGCATTTAACAGCTTCCGCTTTCGAAAAAATTCAGGATATAACTGAACGCTTTTTTACAAAGTTGAGCTTGTCGCATATGGCCTTAGCTGCCTATGTGCCATAAAGCCCAACAGAACAATTTTTAACAAGCGCTCTCGCTTTGTGTTCGAACCCACTGTAGACATGCGGATAGAACCCACACGTTTGTTGAGTCATTGGAAAAAGTAGATGTCAGCTGACAAAACATTTTAAGCCGAAGGAAATTCCGCGTACGTCAGTAGCGAAAGTGCCTGAAAAATAGTTTTCATTTTTGAAGCTTGTAGGTCAATTTGTCGTGCAGTGGATGGGGTGCGGAATTAAGTTCCATACATCATATATCTTATTGTATTTACGGTGGTATTATCTGTGTTCGGTGCGTATTCAGGCATGCTCTTAATCAACTAAATTCTAAGGTGGGTTTACGTTTCAGAGTTTAATTTGTGTTGTTATTCGCTAATAACGAGGCTAGTTGCACCTATTTGTTTCGACTTTTTCGTGTACTATCGCAGCGGCGTTGTTGGCCTGCAGTGTGCTGCGGTTCTCAGCAGTAACCAAACAAAGGCACCTAATAAGCGTCAGTGCAATGAAAGCCGTAAATTTTACAACACAATATCTAAACTCCGACACAATAGCAAACGGGCGAGTTGGTGGTACATATTGGTGGCAAACAGCGCAACGACGCGGACAGAGTGGAAGAAAATACAGGACAAGCGCTGACTCACAACTGAAATTTATTTAAGGAAAGCAGTACATTTTATAGACAAAGTGGCCAACTTATCAGCTAGTACCTAGACAAAACCCAAGTTTCTACGTGGCATCGAGGTATGCAACCTCACTGTCATATAATGAAATAGATGGCTTACTGACACATAACCTTGTTTTTTTCTTCATGTGATATGCTTCCATAATCTCACGTGTTAATCGGGACGGGTGTTTGTAGAGGATATCACCGTAAGGCAATGAAGGAAAACAAAATTGGCAGTCTCGAACATGGTCAACTAGATGATTAGATTTGTTAGCTTCAAGATTATTTGCATGCTCTTTCAAACGTGTATTGATGCAACGCCCCGTCTGCCCGATATATATTTGTCCGCATGACATTGGGATTTTGTACACAACCTCTTCTGTGCATGGCACATACATTGTTTCGTGCTTAACCCCACAAGTTGTTTCAGATTCTTTTCGTTGCTCAGCCTTTCTTTCCAAAACAGCACAAACCCTTTTAAGTTTCTTGGGTGCTGAAAAAACCACCCCTACGCCATACCTTTTTGCCACATTTTTAAGATTATGTGACATACGGTGTACGTATGGGAGAATGGCAAACTTTTTCCTTTCCTTCTCTTTTCCCGGACTAGGGAAAGCGATGGAGGCTGTGCAGAAAAACTTCGTCCCGGTTTCGACAAAACCAGGAAAAGTAAAAGCCAGAGCTCTGCGCTTGCTGGAGGGTATGAACCTGGACCAGCTTAAAGCAAGTGTCAATAAAGCTAAAGGGCTTAGTTTAAAGGTTTTTTTCTCAGCGAAGTTGCACGAAGATGGCATGCCATTTCGGGCTATTGTAACTGAGAGGAGCACTTGGCAATATGAAATTTCAGGGTATCTACAGAAATTCTTGGCTACTTTGGCTATTAAGGACCCTTTCAGAGTTCGCAACTCTAAAAGGGTGGTAAATTTTCTGCGACATGAAAATCAAGGCTCTTGTACAGTGTTCAGTATTGACGTGGTCGATCTGTTCTATTCCCTCCCTCACAATGAATTGATGAACGCGGTTTCAAAATGTGTAACAATTGACAATGATGAAGAACAGTTTATTAGAGGATGTGGCATTTCTGTGGCTAGCTTTCTTGAGCTGCTGTCTTTTTATTTAATGTCAATGTTCGTTGAATGGGACAGTAAAATATATACCCAAAAAGCGGGTGTTTGCATTGGATTGAGGGTGGCACCAGTGATTAGCGATATATTTTTGTCCTTTGTTGATCGTGGTATCCAGGAAAATCTGTCGGGAATGGCGTCACGCATCTTTCGTTACGTCTATGACTTCTTGATTTTTGTAGAAAAAACTAACTTTTCAAGGCGCATGACTGATGTACTAAAAGTATTTAAAGAAAATGCTTTAGGTCTAGAGTTCACCACTGAGGTCACGGTCGGTAGTAAGCTACCATTTTTAGATCTGAGGTTGAAGGTTGCGACGGGGCACGTCTGTTGGGAATATCGTCCAAGGATGGGAAAACCGCTGTTAAATTATAAATCGCATCATTCCAAAACAGTTAAAACAGGAATTGTGGTCTCATCTCTTTTGTCCTCATTATCAAAATCTTGTATCCATAGGGCAACCAACAGCTTCAAAGAACAAATTAAAAGGTTGAAGGAAGCTGGATACCCGGATGGTGTTATGTTATTGGGCTGTAACAAGGTAGCCAAAAAGCTTAGGAATCCATCTTTGGCCCCTAGTCCGGGAAAAGAGAAGGAAAGGAAAAAGTTTGCCATTCTCCCATACGTACACCGTATGTCACATAATCTAAAAAATGTGGCAAAAAGGTATGGCGTAGGGGTGGTTTTTTCAGCACCCAAGAAACTTAAAAGGGTTTGTGCTGTTTTGGAAATAAAGGCTGAACAACGAAAAGAATCTGAAACAACTTGTGGGGTTAAGCACGAAACAATGTATGTGCCATGCACAGAAGAGGTTGTGTACAAAATCCCAATGTCATGCGGACAAATATATATCGGGCAGACGGGGCGTTGCATCAATACACGTTTGAAAGAGCATGCAAATAATCTGGAAGCTAACAAATCTAATCATCTAGTTGACCATGCTCGAGACTGCCAATTTTGTTTTCCTTCATTGCCTTACTGTGATATCCTCTACAAACACCCGTCCCGATTAACACGTGAGATTATGGAAGCATATCACATGAAGAAAAAAACAAGGTTATGTGTCAGTAAGCCATCTATTTCATTATATGACAGTGAGGTTGCATATCTCGATGCCACGTAGAAACTTGGGTTTTGTCTAGGTACTAGCTGATAAGTTGGCCACTTTGTCTATAAAATGTACTGCTTTCCTTAAATAAATTTCAGTTGTGAGTCAGCGCTTGTCCTGTATTTTCTTCCACTCTGTCCGCGTCGTTGCGCTGTTTTCCACCAAAAACTAAACTCCGAGTTATTGTAATTTAAGTTGGTACCCTTCTTTCAAGTAGTGGAAACAATATCCCGTAGGTTGCAGAAAAATGCAGATGAACAATTTTCGTCAAATTATCAGTGCAAAGTGCACGTTCGAATTAAGATAAGCACCAAAGAAAATAACAACGATGTGTCATGAAAATTGTTACATGTGCTGGTGCAAAACCTACTGAAGTTCAGCGTAGAATGAAAGATGGGTTTGGTGATATATGCTTCATTCATCAGGGAGTAATGGAGCGGAGTAAAAGATTGCTGGCGGTTTAACATTGCTAAGCAGAAAAATGCGAAAGCACACTTTTGTAAAAGTGGAGACCACTATCACCTACCTGAAAGCGCGATTGAGGTGTCCACTGACCCAGTGGGGTCAGTTACGCGCTTCTCCAGCTTTTTCGCTGCCAAAGCCAATTTACCCAAGGAACGACGGCAGCCTATGCTCCAGCGCTGCGTTTCAGCAGCAATGTTGTCAACGCCAACGCGCGTAGCTCTAGTGCCGTGTTTCTGCCACAGCGTTGTCCACACCAGCGCATGCATGCACATCTCTCTGTCACTACCGCCACATAGCTCAAAGCGCGAATATTAGTTTGATAGTAGTATTAGTTGATGAAGACGACGATGTGGAATGCACAGAGCGAGAATGTGCTGCAGCTTAACACGAGGTGTGGTCGTCTGCGGCGATAGCATACAATAGTGCTTCCGTGCAGTGGCCAGTGTAGCTGATCTTCTCTCAGCGCCGCGGGTTCGAATCCCAGTAATCCCAGTATTTTTTCGTTTTATTTTTGTTATTTTTCTTATTTTGTTTGCTTATTGCACTTGGCGCAAACCCACAAACGTCGCAAGCCCGCTTGGCACAAACTCACAACCATCGCTGACCCACAAACATCACAAGATCTTTCTTGGGGGTACACCCATCGCAATAGTGCTTTTGCACTAAAAGTTTAGAACGATGTGACATCTTCGAAAAATCAACGCCGACGATTATGAAGGAAAAACGCTGCATTGTGGGACAGCAGTTTGGGGGTGTTCGTGGCACTGAGCAAGAGTAGAACTGACATATACGCCACAGTAAAATATACTGTCTCGCAATAAAGTATACCTCGCCAGACTTAAGCACGTCCAGTTGTAACGCCGGAGCGCATCACAGCCGTCTAAGCGTTACCGGGGAAAAAAAAATCGCCGTCAGACTACGGCACACGTAGCTGCAAGCGTGCCCTTTGTCATGGTTCAGAACGTTACATATTTCATAATGTGCTCCAATTTCAGAAACTGCTGGCTAGATGTGTACCACGGCTGGCGACGGCCGAGCTGAAAGACCGACTTGGTGGCGTCTTTGAAAAATCTTTAAGGAGTTTTGGATGAGGTGGTGATGATTAACTTACTAGACTCGTTAATGATGCTGAAACATAGTTCAATTACTGAATCCCGAAAAAAAGAAAGTGAACGTGAATATGTGCGTTTTTCACCCCGAAAACCAAGAATATTTCAGGATGAGATAGCCCATCCAACTGTTCCTGTTGGCATGAGGCGGCGTTACAGTACCTGTAAACCTCCAGTGCAGGAGGACTTTATCGATTTTGGGAACACGTCAGTAGCTGATGGACGCATCTCTCAGAGCTTCTGTTTTATCTATTTGCTTTCTTTATGTTATATAATAATATAATGATTTTAGAAATAGTGCCTGCTTAGGTATTTTTCTATATAACTGCATGTCGTACTTATTAGCAATTTTTTAAATAAATACCATATCAAAGTCAGAACGGCCCGTGTAGTACGAAACTGAACTGTAAGTCGTTACTTGGAGCCTGCAGTTTACCGCATTTCTTCTCGGCCTAAATAAACATAGCTTACACGCCAGGAAAACTAGTCGTAAAGTATTTAGCTAAGGTGAACATTTGTCTTTTGAAGGAAAATCGTGTTGTTCCACGTATTATAACAAACTTTACACTTAATTATTATCAGTAGAATGTGTAATAAACCTACTAGCACTGGCTTTCATACAACTTAGATTTCGCGACAATATGGCCTAGGCAGTTCTATTCTGGAAATATATGGCTAACTCTATCGTGAGTGTCCTAAACATGTTGTCAGCGGTTCTGCTCAGAAAACCATGTCACGTAAGTTTGGTATCGGCGGCGCTTTTAAAAGAGAAGTTATGATGCAGGATTTCAATTTTTTTACAGAAAAAAATAAATGGATATTCGGCTCAGTGCCCCACAAAATGAACGGGAAAACAAGTTTTTGCAGCCCTTGTACTTACTCCGGCTTTACCGCTGTAGGCGCCACAGATAGAATCTTCTCGCCTGAAGTATAAATGAAGCAGTCAGTAACCGGACACAAACGTCCCCTTCACTTTCCGGCTGTGGCTTTGCGGTACATTCGTTTTTTTTTGTTTTTTACGAACAGGTCATGCATGGAGCGGCATTGTCATATGTGCGAGTGCATTCTATATGCTTTCGGGGCACGAATGGTTATGCGTAGTTTGCTTACTTAGGGAACGTTTGTTTTTTTTAATTTTTACTCACATTTATTAAGTAAAACAACATTAATGCCTGATCTTGTTCCACCGTGGCACACATACAAGCTAATATAAAAAAATGCGCAAAGGTTTGGTGTACTGAGTAGAATATTCAAAGAATTCGATCATTGATTTGAACGAGGCAGCTTGTAAAATAAAATAAAAAATCCGGTAAACACCCCAGACACTGCAGAAGCAACGAGCGTGTGTTTTCCGGCTTCTTCAGGTGTCCTGCTTCAGTGCGTTTCGTAACAGCCGCACATATTTTAGAACTATCAGCTCAAGCTCTAGCACTTGAATTGCGGAATCTCAGCATACTCTACCAATCTACCCAAGGATACTAAATCTTTCAAAATCTACATAGCTATGTAGAAATATATTGGAGATATAGAAAGCGAGAGGGTCTGGGTTTTTGGTACGCCGCCTCATAAACACTAGCGATTAGAGCTATCTAAAGTGGGAGGCAACATTAGTTAACCTAAAGAGCTAAATTTATTGCATTCGCCTCACTTTGTTTTTCGGCGGAAGATACGCCACCGCCATCCTTCCCGCCTGCCTTGTCCACCGATGGAACCTCGGGGGTATTTCTTCCACCTGAAATATGTGTTCATTGTCGCTTCGGTTACCGAAAAAACTGGAACAGATTTACTTAGATTCTACCTGTATACGAATGGGAACTAAGCCACAAAACTCAATGAACAAATTGAATAGGAAGCACTCAACCTTGCTAGATTGCTTTTTTTTAAAATTTAGGCCATGAAGTAATGGCTTTTGTCATACCCAGCTATTCTGGACAAAAGCACTTTTTAACAGGAAACCATTTGTGGACGCAAATCTTTCACATAATGTGATCTATGACTATAACAATCAACATATCTGCATATCACCCGACGGCAGTCTTGATTTTTTTTCTATTAGCGTTTTTTCTGTCGTCAAAAGCGCCCCTATTCGGTTTCTATGGGAGTCTTAAATTTTCGATGCGACCAGTGGAAACACTTTAGAAGATTTCGTTACATATCAGAATAATGAACCATTGCTTTCAATACTACCGTAAAAGTACCACACAATTTTCCAATTTTCATAATTTTTGTTCGATATTGCTGGACATGGAGCTAGGTAAGAGGTCATGGTTCGAGAAATTCTTTCTGCGTCATGCACTGTGAATCCGACGTAGTGACATGCATGCGCCTTTTGACAGTGCCCGAACAAAGTTTCCAGTGCGGAGGATAACTTGTATATGAAATATTTTAGTACGCTGGTGACGAGTAAACATATTTTTAAAATTTTCTGGTCTCTCCTATTGTTTTCATTTCGCCGTTCTCGTCAGCGAGCGCGCCATTTTTTTTTCATACCATCATTTTCATGTACCCAATAAACTCAGTCACTAGACTGTGCCTAAAGCATACAACTTCGTTGATGTTTCTATCTTCTTTTGTTCCGTCTGTTTCCTAATTTTCAAGCGCAAACACCTCTGACAGCTACGAAGGCTCGTATTCCACAGGAAAGGGCTAAATGCCTTATCAGATAAAATTTGCATTTCTTCGTAAACTCCACAAAGCGTTTATTAATGCGAAATAATTATATGGTTATGTCGCGTCAGCAAAAAGTGTCCGCAAATTTGGTCCGCACGTTTAAGTCGTTCAATGGTTATAAATATGCAAAAATTTGATCGCGTTAGGTAGTGCGTGAGAAGATCTTGAAATAGAAAAAGGTTGGTTCATGAATTGTAGTTATTTAGTTGAATTAACGAAATGTTGTGTTTGAAGCAGGGTTTGTTGGAGTGATTCGATGAAAAAAGATGTAAATGCGAGAGAAGGCCTACTTATTATAAAGAATAAAAACTAAATGAAAATACATAAAAGTGAACAAGAGAAAGAAAATAAAGAAAAGGAAAAGAAAGAATAATTGAAAAATAAAATCAATAAATATAAAAACAGTAAAGTTTCAAGTGATAAAAAAATTAAGAACAAAAATAGAGGGAGAGACAGAGGAAGGGGAAAGGTTTTCCTAGTTCCGCTCTTTTAGCAGACCTAAGGCCTTCGTATGATCGTTTTTTTCTTGCTAGCAGGGATGAACGGTAATTTTTTTTCGCCAAATACCATGAAATACCAAGAAGTTCTGAAGACGGGAGCTGATTTGATACATTAAATGGGTTGCACGAAATTAGTGCCTGTTGTAGCATTTCGAAAAAAAATCGGGAGTTCAGCATGTCATAAAGAATAAGTGGCTTGCATGTCTGCCCTACTGAAGAAGGCTTTATCTTTAATGACACTAATTTTAGCAAGCGAAAGCTGTAGTGATCGCATTCTACTCACTTTTCTTTCCAGTCGGAAGGGCGTCAATGGTGGCCTTCGTCGCTGGTTGCTCGGCTTCAGGCACATCGGGGGTATTTCTCCCGCCTTGAACAAAAGTACGTGGTTTAGGCGGGACGCGGAAAATAAAATTGTCATTGTGTTCAAAAATTTCAATTTGTAAATTCACTTTCGTATTTCTCAGGTCTTGTTCCGCACGGTGAAGAAAAATCGTAACAAAATATGTACTACGAATTACGAAAGTTATGTTTTTATTACGTGTAGTAGCACGAAAATTGAGTGAATCGGGTATCGTATGGTGACAGCGCATCGCGGATTTCGCGGGTTTCGGCGACGGAGCATCACTATCTTAATATCGCAATGAAGAGGAGAGAGCAGAAGGTGAGAGCTTCCGTTGGTTGAAATGCCGCATTTCTGTGACTGCAAGCAGAACATAAGAGGTGATAAGCGAGGCAAAGGAGGGAATAAGAATGATTTTATCACCTTTCGTTTTTTTTTCGAGTGCTGTCACTCATCACTCCAGCATTTCTTAACCAGTGATAGCAGTATATACGTTTGTTGCGTACCAGTCCTGAGACTTTGAGCAGTGCAATAAAGTTCTCTATTTCTTTATATACACTTGAAACAACTTTTAAAGCTACTTGTGTAAGAAAGATTTCTTTGTTAAGTTTGAATTTTATTTTGCGGCAGTTTGAGGTTTTTTTCCTTAAGTACTGTACATCTCCTGAGAAAAAAAAAAACAAATAGCTTTATCGCACGAAAAAGGTTTCTGCGAAAAAGTTTACATAAAAGATTTGTGAACTCCCTTCTCAATCCTTCAATATCCCCCGGATGACTTTAAGAGGGTGTAAAGTGTAGTTACTCAACAACTGTAGCAATTAGCCTAAAGAAAAAAACAGTCCTGAACTCAAATAAAAAGATGCTTCTGCGTGCCAAATGTGGCTACATTCGATGAATAAACAACGATTACAGTGTTGCCGTTTCGCCCCTAATACAGCAAAGAATCAGACCATGTGCGTTTTTAGGTTAGAACACAACTCGCTACCTATTTTTCTTATAGTAATCCCAATCTGCTCAATTTTCACCAGTATTATTTGATTAAGAACAGTTTTTTTTTACTGTGAACTCGAAAAGTACTCGGCGCGTTGCCTCTTCCTCTGCAGCCGCTGCGAGGACACAATCGATAGGGATTTTTGCTGCTTCGCCCAAGTTTGAGGGATGGATCCCAGCCACTGCAGCCGTATTTATATAGAGGGGTAATGCACGCGTTAAAAAAACTTCCGGCAGTCGGAACTTAAACCGAAGCCCCTTCCAAGTGAAACACATCACATGATGAGCCCCATAATTTAATATTTCTATTTATTTGTTCATAGACACTTAGAGCTCTAGCAGGTTCATACAGTAGAGGGCGAGAAAGCAAACAGTGGAAAGGATAAAGAGCAAAAAAGTATAATATATATTAATAACCATTTCGGAGATAAAAAGAACGAAAAACAAGAACAAACAGCACAAAGAGAGCAGTGCGAAAGAGAACAGTCCGAACAGGGCTTATGTTTTCCGCACAGACACTATATGGACGGATTGAATATTGACTATATGAACTACGCGTATGGAAACATGTGCACTCCGAATGAAGTCATGCACGTCTTAGAGAAACTATACGGAAGCGATATCGAAATCGTACAGCAGATATATGGAGAACATGAATTTGCAGATATTTTTACATACCATCTGCACTCCATGCTTTCATAATCTTGTATGAATGGCTGGTATGGAAATTTTCAACAGGGAATCCACTATTAGTAGAACATGTGCACTCCTGAGACGTTATTTGGATTGAAGAAAGTTTATTTCCAGACATACAGGAAATGAGCCTCGGGCGAAAAGCTACAGGGGTAGCTTGAGAGATGCTCGAGACCCGGTAAAGGCACAGCAGCAGAACATGTGCACATTCAAGGCAAACATACATATAGAGAATAAAATTAAGTAGAACGGAAAACAGCAAGAACAAGAGAAATACTTGCGCTTATGAAACAAACAAATTGGAATAAACACAGTAATAATGGTCAAAGATCGTGAAGCAGCTCACAGGCAACGTGGCCAAACCTAAAAAAATAGTGAGTATTCATGACAAAGCTCACCTAGGCAAATAACAGAAATACTGTGCGGCATTGATTAAACATAACCTAAAGTGCTTAATGGGGGCGGTAAACCATACCAAATATACACTACCAAACTGCCGGCATGAATGAGCAAGATGCTGAGCGATGTTCGAGCGGGAGTGGCGACCAGTTTTAAAGAGATATAGCTAGAAAAAAAAACGCATCCTTCTCACTTTTTCTTCCTGGCGGATGGGCATCGGTGGTGTCCTTCAAGGTCGGCTGCTCCACCGTGTGAACCTCGGGGGTGTTTTTCCCGCCTTAAAAACAAGCGCATCGTTTTTTGCAACACGAGGTAAAGTGGCCTTAAATTTTAATGCGAAAGAATTACCACGCTATGTCGGCACCGGAGGTGTCCGCAAAATGTTTCCGAAAGATGTGGAAGCAAGAGTGGTGTGGTGATTAAACAATATCAGTGATTAAACAATATCGAGTCAGTCATTAACAATAGTCATTAATCAACGACCCAACTATCGATCACAATTACATACACTAATTAACGGCAGCAATTAGTGGTAGTAATAATGTCGGTACTTAACGGATGTAATTATAGGTTTTAATTAATGTACGTATTTAATAAAGCTAATTATAAGTCCATGTGACGTCACAGGGGTGTAACGTCACCCCATACGTCTGATGACGTCTCGCCTACAACCAAAGCAAAAAACGGAGCCCGGAATGTCGTCGTCTGAGAAGTAGGATGATATGCAGGTTTTCAAATAGTTCTAGAGCGTTCCATATGACGTCATATGGACAAGAGCTATCAAAGTAGTCTAGGAGCCACGAACGTCGCGGCAAACAGTGATGCTATCACATTTCTCCAGCGCAGTCTCTGCAGTGCTCTCAAAGTTTGTTTTTTTTCATCTTAGAGCCTGATGCGTGTCGTATTCTGGGACGCACAACATTTTGTGCTCCGTTTGGAACACTTGTTGTGCAAAGCGTAACAGTTCGTCCAAGTGCCTTTGTTTCCTTTACACTGAGAGGAACTTGATAAGTTGCCTACTCTTTTGAGGAAAATGCACTGTTCAGAATACTTTTCCACAAATACACCGTCCCCAAGTAAACCCGTTATGTCTGAAATTGGAAAGGAACGAGCAGTATTACAGTGTTGCGCTCGTTTCTTCGGAAAAAATTAGCATCGTGTTTTTCTTGTAGTTTACAACCTTAGCGGATATTCGCAGTTAGGGAAACAGAGTTCGGTTCTTCAGCACTAAAATTGTCTCCAACCTTAGGGACATAAACACTTGAGTGCAGTGGGGTCGTGCGGAGACCCAGGGGCGTGCCCCGACTTCCTCTCCAACAATAAAGTTTCTCTCTCTCTCCAAGTTTAGGCGGGGCACATCAAAAAGAATAAAGCATAAAAATTACAGGATTGCACTTCAGTCTGCGCATGAGCGGGAATGCGAAAGCTTTGCCGTTCCCTCTCTTTCGCCCCCTATTTTTATTCATTATATTTTCAAATTTTATGATTTTTTAATATTGTTATTTGTTTTGATTTTAATAATGTATTTTATTTTTATTTTTATTTAGTATGTTTATTGTATTTCTGTTTTCGGGTTTAATATTACGGGTTTCATTTTTCATTTTATTTTATTTGATTTTTATTTTTATATTTTCTTATTTGCTTTTTATTTAATTGTATACATCTTGCTTAATGAACTTTTACATTTCATTTTATCTACCATACAACTTATGATTGACAGTTCGTGCGGACAACTTCGTCTACAACTTCCGTCCACGCCAGTGACGAGCCAGGAAAGGCTTACGCCTTAAAATCTACAAGCCTGTGCGATGGTTTTTCCTTTCGGTAGTAGATGCTCCAAAAAATAATAAAAATATCATGCATCTGCCTGCGCCATTTACATGGACAGGCTTAATTTAATTATCAAAATAAACAGAACGAGTGAGACCGCGCTAAGATTACTCTGGCACACCCGAAGCGAAAACTAGAAGAGAAAGGAAAGTTACCATAGTCGGATACAACTCCAGACCGAAGCGGCACATGCTCCTTTAGCCAATGCCATCAACCTAATTGCATTATGACGCGATTACTCCGACTAATCTGCGGTTAATACCTTCCTCTGCCACTGCCTGCGATTTCAGGCTAGCAAAAGAAAGGGTATTGACCACGACATCACAAGAATCGCTATACGTTATTGATTGGGGATCTCCTTCGAAGAGAATTTCCTGATTCGTTGAAAGGCATTTAGCAGCCTTGAGTTTCAGCACAATTCAGCAATGTTGAACCTTTAAGCTCACTTTTCTTTCCCGGCGAATGAGCATCAGTGGCATCCTTCACAGCATCCTTCTCCACCGCAGGCACTTCAGGTGTTTTCCGCCCGCCTGGAAGACAGGCTCGTTACCGACACCGACATTGCGTAAAAGGGGTTGGGTGAATTACTTCTTAGGCATTGGTAGTGTTCCACATGAACTGAGAACATTAGGAAGCATTGGATTACGCTAGGCAATTTATTTCAGTTATACTACTGCACCCTCTATTATGTTAAGGTTTTAAGATCAAACAAGCATTATTTTTAACATTCGGTAACTTACGTCGTTAACATGATTTACCAAAAAACCCAGGCATTACCGTCATATAGAAAAATTCGCATTTTCTCAGAAACGCTAAGAATCACGAGGGACAGATATGTCCACCCAACGAGAGGTAGCTTTGTCTATTTCGGAAGTTTCGCGCTTGTTTCGCAGATATTCTTACATATAACGACGATAGTTGCGTTTCATGGAGAGCTGTGCAAGGTCGTACAAGGTCGACCACTCAAGGTCGTACAAGGTCTTCCACCACCAAGCAGTGTGGCTGTGTGCTCACTTGCATCCTTATAGCGAGAGAAGTGAGCACGTGCTCGCACTTTGTGGATCGCCAGGGCATCCGACGCTGTCGCCCATTCCAGCAAAGATTGTACGACACAGTACGTCTTGTGTGTTGAGGACTCGTTGTTTTTTTCTTCCAGCTTCAACGCTCACTGCATTATTTCTACAGCTGGCTTCTTCATACAGCATTCTTTTGAAATTAAGACAATTTCTCAAGAGCCCCGATAACGTGACATTGTCGGTTCATTCCCAAACGGGTGCTTAGTATGGAACAAGCGATGGTTTAGTGATAAGGTACACAGAGGACACGTCCTTAGTTTACGCATCATATCTGTGCAGACCGCACTAGGTAATCGAGGTAGAATCAATAATAACGACAAAATAAAAACCTTTGATGGCTGCGGTGAACATATTTCAGTATTTAATCGCGTAAAGAACACGATCGAGTAATGAACACGCACACTACGGTTTTTGTAAAAAATGCAATATTTTTCTCTTTCTTGATGGATGATTTTTATTCTTTTCCCTCACAGTATTGTGCTGCTGGTAGTGAATGCTGGAAGGTCCCCTTTTTTAACGTCTGCCCAATTTCAAGACAGCTTCCCCCAACCGAACGAACAGCGATTGAGAATGTTTCGTAAGGAGCCCGTGAACCAATAGGAACATGTCTGGCTTTATCTGGGCTTTCTGTTAGGGGTAAGAATCGTATCTTCCTCTCGTGGTTGTGTTTCGGGCTGAAAGAAGTGAGTTACCCTGGAGTGAACTTTAGTTGATTAATCTTCGAATAACATTATGTGCCACTACGCACTCCTACGTGGCTGTTTAAGATGATGTTTACATCATGGGCTTGCACTCGAACGCCACACCACGGTTAAGAGGAGAAAACCGAACGCGACGTAGACAAGTCATTTAGGAACATTGTTGACTATACTCTCGAACAGGGAAGCCAAGTTGAAGAGTACGCTTTACCTTATGCGGCGAGTCGTAGCGGATGAACTACTGATTGCCCTAGGCTGCTTTTTCCTCGTGTTTATAGTTTTTTCTCAATACTTTTTACGAGTAACAAAAGCACCTCTGAAACTTTAAGTGATTTTGGGGTGAAGAACAAAGATTCATTACGCTACTAAATGCAGTATTACCCTGAAAGCTGCACCCGTGCCCAGTCTCGCTTTGGAATTTGTAATGGCAATGAGCAGTTTCGCGCCGCGTCTGGGTTGAGGAGAAGAAATGTTCCTAGCAAAGCAAAACGAACACCAACCAACATTTATCATTAATCTAATTGTGTGCATTCATGCAGCCAAAGCTGCGGGCCTGATTTCCAAAGATAATAGTAGGATCGTCTCACCTTCCGGAGCTACCGGCTTTGTCTCTTGGACCGGCTTTGGCACCTTCTTCGAGCCCCACAGTCTTGAAAGAAATCCTTTCTTTGCGACTGGTGTAGCTGTCCTGCATATAAATCCTCATTTTAGTAGAAATGACTATTTTAACGCGAAGGCATTCGGCACTTATATCAAACACCAACGACAATATCCAGTTTTAAAAAGTTCTTAATTTTTCTCTGTGTTCAGTGTCTTGAAACGAAAGCGACATAATGCTGTAGCTAAATAAAGCAAGACTTGGAGCGAGGATCATGTGCTTTGGCAGTACAAAGCTAGATTTTTTAAGCCTGTTTATGATGTTGGGTCTTGGAATATTCCAGGGTAAATTATGTGGGCGTTAATTTTTCTCGCCGTCGAGGCGCGCTCGCAAGGAAATGTGAATGCGACCTGGGAAAGAGTTTTCACAAATTTTGGTGAGATGAACGTCCGCTTGGTTTCCATGTTCCTTCTTACCGTTATCATAAAGAAACGCTTGTAAGACAAATAAAGATGACGTCAGCCTTTACAACAATTTCTTTACAGTGTCTATAGAATGTCGATAGGCTTCTGTCTGTAAAGACTTAGACTATCTATAGACAAATTCTAGACAACAGTCTATGGGCAATACAAATCCTATAGACAGTCTGTAGAAATTCTATGGATTTATGGCCTTCACTTCTAGAAATTTTTTGTCTAGAGAACGTCTATAGACTATAAATAGAAAAAATATCTATACGAAGGCAATAGAGTATAAAAAGTCTAAAGACTGTCTATGGACCATTTTGTTAGGGCGGACTCCAACTGTTCACGATGATGAATGAAAGCAAAAGAGAACTGCACTGATTCTCGATATATGCTGGCCTGTCCACAGTCCTAAAAATGTTGGGACCCTGACCTGCGTAAGTTGTTTTCTTCCTCAGGGTGTCATGAGGTTCGTGGTTTTTCCGTGCGTTGGTATAAAAAAGGCTGAAGTGTTAAGGCGTGCCAGTTCTTAATGGCGGGTGTAGTTCATACTACATCATAGTGGAATTGTTTTGCTGGTGTATTCAACGAAACCTTATTGAAGTGCGATAAAATGAAGGTTTGTGATGCGAGGGTCGGGGGCAGGGGAGGGGGGATGTTAGAAGAAGCGTCTGCTCAAACGCTATCATGACTTTTAAAGATGCCCTGTTCCCATATTTAGCACTGCCGTGTGTTCATTGCTGTTATCGTGCAACATTTTCCAGGAGCACGTTTTAGTTCGCCACAAAGAGCATTTAGAAGCAGCAGCTTCACGAGCTTGAAGCTGGTGATATTGCCGTGCTTAGATGTAGACACGTTTAAAATGCATCAATTTCTATCTATAATAGGGAGTTTTGTTTTTAACCCATGACGTTTAGTGCCGCAAAACTTGACAAGTCCAGCTTTCTAGGAGACAAATTTTGAAAATTGAAATATAGTAAGGCACTGGTATGAAAATATTGAAGGTAATGATCCATTATTTTGATATACAGCAAAATATTTCTTTTAATATGTTTCCACTGATTCCATCGAACAGTTAGACTGACTTAGAAAATCTACAGGGAACGCTTTTGACGATAGCAAAAAAACATCAGTAGCAAAAATACGACTGCCATCGCGTGATCTGCGGATATATTGTTTGTCGTAGCCAAATCTTTCATTATATGAAAAAAAAATGCGTTTATAAACGGCTTGCCGCTCAAAAATACTTTTGTCCAGAATTCCTGGGAATGAGTAGTTGCTTCGTATGGAAAAACACATGTTTTATGCGTTGAGATTTCCTGGAATAAAGTAGTGTCGAGTCAGTTATTTTGCGGTACAAACTTTTTCGTTCTTCCACTTTTGCTCACGATTTTCACTAAGTGCCAAAACACAAAATTCTCGGTTCTAGTTTGTGAAACCGTGATTTTATAGGGCAGGTTTGGTTGCTTTCCTTAGAAAAACTTTTTAGGCAGTCTATGAACTATTCATTGATTTCTGTCAATAAAGTCTATAAACTCTCTATGTACGGACCCTAGAGAACAGTCTAAAGGCAATACATTTCCTACAGACAGTCTATAGACAATCTATAGATTTATGGCCATACACTTCTAGCAAACTTTTGTATACACACCGCCCATAGACTATAAGTAGACAAAAAGAAATATCTATAGGAAGGCAATAGAGCATATGAGAAGTCTATAGAGTGTTTATAGACCATTTTTATAAGGGTGGCGGTTACACTTCAAAGGCTTGTATACTGAAACTGCATAATTGAAGGTCAGAATGCAATCTGAAAGAATCAATCAGGACTCGTCTTAAAATTGTGCCCTTAAGCATTTTTGTGGACAGTAAGCGAAATGTGTACGACCTAAGCAATTTATATGTGCGCGGCCATTTTAGGCGGCGGCAAATTGCAGAAACAGGACCACCATGCAGCCTGATTTGTTAGTTTTCTTCTTTTAATTCGGTATTTATCATCCGCTTGTAGGCGTACCGCCGTAAATAAAGAACACACGTTTCAGACATTACGCGATGGAGATGATGTAGTAAAATTTCCTGTGCTGATGCCAGAAATTCTTGCTGAATGACCACTTCGATTCAGAAATTGCTGCATGCGAATAACCTTTCGTGCAAAAAAAAGTTTACAAAAGTTTTGATCACGCAGTTTTAGCAACGCATTTTGTTTTGTCGCTGGTAAAGCTGAGATCCTTCGATTAGAAATTTCTTTAAAAATTGTCTATAGATAGTCTATTGACTTCTTATAGATTATTGTCTTCGTATAGATATTTTTGTCTATTCATTTTCTACAGACTGTCTATAGACAAAACTCTACGAAAAGTGTATGGCCATAAATCTATAGGTTGTCTACAGACTGTACATAGAATTTGTAGAGAGAAATCTATGGACAGTATATCAATGTGTAAAGAAATTTTTGTAAGAGATCGGCACATCGACGATGTAGATGACCGAAGAATGTTTGAAATGTACGGGTCTCATTACTTTACAGCCACGAGACGTAAGAAGATAAGTAAAAATTAATCAGATCAGTGCAATAAACGGGCACTACCGACACTCTCTGAGAAAAGTATTGATGTTGGCGGGGCCGTCTATATGCTTCTCCCTTGAGTTGCTGCAGACAGTGAGCAAGGTACAAATTGCACTCAAGACTTAAGGCACTCACTCTGGCTTGGCATCTGCAGGCACATCGGGAGGTTTCTGTCCACCTGAAATAAATGCGAGAACATTTAGCTCCACTGCTTGGACGAAGAAAGCAGAGTTTTGTTGTGTAAAAGCCAAACGGTTCACCTCAGTACTGAGTACCTAATGCGGGGATGCCGCCCCATGTGATCGCACTTGATGACATGGAAAAGATGTCACGCACATGTCGGCCTGACGCTATTCGCGACTAAATTCTGAAACGTGCGTGTGCTGTGCGGTGCCATTTCACGCTAGAATATCCCAGCTGTTTCAAAGTTATATAGAGTCCTCCGCTAGAGCACCCTGTTTCTTGTGCCTACTTTTCTCACTCTAACATCTGATCTCTGTCAGCGTGGATTCATGCTCCCACTGAGATTGCTAAATTTACTGCCCCATTAATTTACCCATGACACATAATATAGATATATTGGCATCCGCTGTGTATATGTTTAATGTCCACTCCTTTCGTATTACTGTGTTATTGGTAACCCTCCAGGCCTACTTCTGCGCACTACGCACATCAGTGGCCATCGAGACAGAAAGCTCAAAATTTCACCATATTGAACAATAAAAAGATTGCTTTACTGCTCATTGGTTGGTTGATTGACTGAGAGATAGACTGATTTATTGATTGATTGACTGATTCGTTGATGGAATTATGCGTTATTGCGGCACACAAATAGCGAGTTTGAGTTGCCTCCTTCTAGAAGTGGCCTGCTCTAACGCCGCCTTCACACAACCACTGAAGTATTGAAGGGACGCTAAAGGGAAATACCAAACTAGGCAAGGTTGATACATTCTTCCCCGGGAACACTACCGAATTTTTTTTCCTGTGCAGAAAGATGGCTGCGTTGCTAAGTTTTTGGTCCAAAATATTTCGTACTTCCTTATCTTCTTGCTCCTTGCCACCTGATTGGCTCACAGGGAATGCTATTCCTGTTTATAAAAATGATGATCGACTCTGTGGCCCCGCCGCGGTGGCTCAGTGGTTAGGGCGCTCGACTACTGATCCGGAGTTCCCGGGTTCGAACCCGACCGCGGCGGCTGCGTTTTTATGGAGGAAAAACGCTAAGGCGCCCGTGTGCTGTGCGATGTCAGTGCACGTTAAAGATCCCCAGGTGGTCGAAATTATTCCGGAGCCCTCCACTACGGCACCTCTTCTTCCTTTCTTCTTTCACTCCTTCTTTTATTCCTTCCCTTACGGCGCGGTTCAGGTGTCCAACGATATATGAGACAGATACTGCGCCATTTCCTTTCCCCCCAAGACCAATTATTATGATCGACTCTGTGTAAACAACTGCCGCCCGATATCTTTAACGACATCCTGTCGTAAGCTTATAGAACATATTATTGCAAATAATAGACTTGCAATATTAAACAGTAATGGTGCCTTAAACTCTGCTCAGCATGGCTTTAGGAAGGGATTCTCTACCACTACCCTACTAACTGATAATACCCATTCGTAATTTCAGTGCACCTTTAGACTAGTCAGGCGAAATTGATGTTTTATTTCTATGTTTCGCCAAAGCCTTTGACAAGGTGCCACATACCAATCTTCTTTTAAAACTGAAACTCATTGGTGTACCACCTCCGCTCATTGCTTGGATTGCAGCTTATCTACAACACAGAACGCAGTTTGTGGAGATTGGCTGTAGGTGTTCTTCCCCACTCCCTGTAACCACTGGGGTCCCTCAGGGAAGTGTGCTTGGTCCCCTACTTTTTTAATTTATGTAAATGATTTAGTTACTAGTATTATTCCAGCTGTTAAGATTGCTCTGTTTGCCGATGATTGCATGATATATACTCCGGTATCTTCCGTTTCTGAGCAGGAACATTTAGATAAAGCTCTGCTTAGTGTCGTTTGCTGGCGTGAAAAATCGGACATGGAAATAAATACTCAGAAGACTGTGCTCTTGCGAATAACAAGGAAGCAAAATTCGTTTTTCTTCAACTACTGCATTAATGGCGTTTCAGTTAAAGTGCCAAGGTATAAGTATTTTGGTATTGTAATAAACTCGCAATTAAAATGGAATGACCATATAGACTACATTAAATCCTCAGCTTTACGTAAACTTGGTTTCCTTCGCCATAAACTTATGGGCGCACCTAGGAGCTGCAGGCTATTAGTCTACAATACGCCTATAAGACCAAAACTCGAATATTCCGCCATCGTTTGGGATCCCCATGCAAAAATAAAAGACATAAGAGAATTAGAAAAATTCAGAGACGTGCGGTAAATTTTATATTTAATAGGTACAATAGAACTGATTCCCCATGTTCGTTAATGGCAGCAAATTATATTAAACCACTCCACGTCAGACGCAAGACAGCCCGCGTATCCTTCCTTCACCAACTAATTCATGGAAAACTAGGCATTTCTCTAATACCTTATGTGCAGTTTTCGAAACGCGTAGAACTCGTTGTCATCATGATCACACTTTAGCACCATACTTCGCTCATACTAACGCTTTTAAATTTTCTTTTTTTCCGTGAATAATTGACGAATGGAACACTCTGCCTCTACGAGTGATATCGGCAGTTGATTTTGACAAGGCACGCTGTCAGCTATTTTAGATATATGTACTACATTAGACAAATTTATTGTTGTGTGTTTTACGATGTAGGTGCTCTTGTATTCAGTGAATGTATTTTTCTTCCGTCACTGTCTAGACTGAAATGAGGGTCTGCAGTATTGTGGAAATAAGAAAATGGTTTGAATTATGGGTGTTTAAAGTCCCAAAGCGACTCAGGCTATGAGAGACGCCGTAGTGAAGGGTTCCGGAAATTTCGACCACCAGGGGTTCTTTAACGTGCACTGACATCGCACAGTACACGGGCCTCTAGAATTTCGCCTGCATCGAAATTCGACCGCCGCGGCCGGGATCGAACCCCCGTCTTTCGGGCCGGCAGCCGAGCGCCATAACCACTCAACCACCGCGGCGGCCTGGAATAAAAAAAAATAAATAAACCGCAAATGGAAGTCGCGAAACCGTTCCCGATACAAAGCTCTTGCGAAAAATGAACTCCAGTGGCGTCATTTATATGACTCCTTTGCAACCCAATCAATCAGAGGCGCCACTTTCAAAGACCGGAAACGTGACAGGAAAGCAAAAACCCAAAGACAACAGATAAGTGGTCCCAATGGCAATGTGAAAGTGCCGGTAGACTGCCTCCCTCGACTACTTGGAGGGGGGCTCTCCGCTGCATAGCATGCGCACGTCTGCGTATCGTTGCAAGCTCTGTGGGTACGAAACTATGTGTAGTTACAGAGGGCAGCCGCAGACTGCATAACAAACAATTAATTTAAGTCATACGAGTATACATCGGCGACGATAACGCGAGCGTATGGCCTTTGGTTCATTGTGTGCTATCGTGAAGTGTAACGTAAACTTCTAGGGATCCTCAAAGGCATACAAGCAGCTGTAGCTCTCTAACGCTTCCACACAGCACCGCATCAGAGCGAAATAATTGCGCGTGCATTTCTCGTCAAACGGCGCACTATGCTCTCAGTTATCGCGTGTTTGTTGACTAACTACGATGAAAGCCTCGTCTGAGCTAACCCTTGTGATTGACTCTGGTGTGGTCGTCGCGAATTCGACGTTTGTGAATTGCTTCCTTTAAGTTGTAAGCGAAAATTAGCCAGGGTACGTTTTGCCCAGATGTAGACTACCGCCTGCCGGCTGTAGCAGCCGGTAGGTGATGCACGCATAATCTTGACGAACACGCACCAGCTAGTCGAACCCTTTTCTCGCGGAAAATCCGGCCTCGCTGCCATCGCCTCACTTACTGCTTGCATGCTGACCCGCGCTGGGAAACTTTTCTTTTATGAGCCAAATGAGAGGCGATGGCGCCTGCATGCGGTACTGATGAGCTGTTTTTCAGCACATCTAAAATGGGCTGTTTTTCAGCACATCTGAAATCAAATTCGCCCGTCCACTGTGCAGAAAATATGGAAGACCATGCGCTCGCATAGGGCTTCAGACGTTGACGACGCGCATGACTGCGAGCGTCTGCACGAGCTCGTACTAAAAATAAAGAAACAAACAATTTGTAATTTGATAACGCCCCAGGCGGCACAAAGTAGGACATTCGACAGATGAAGTTATAACGAAACGGCTTAGCCGGCCATGTAGCTAGTAGGCGAATCGTGATTGGCGTGGAGAGGCCGCGGCGCGGAAGCTGCTGAGTACAACTGCTTCACGAAGCCTGAGTGCATAGGATGCGACGCAAAAGCTTGAGCGCTTATGTTCGCGAGTAGCTTTTTCCTGCTTATTATTTGTTACGCTGTTCTAATTACGGGATCCCTCGCATTTTCGGCCATGCTCGCCACGCTGCTATTTTCGTATTTTAACGCCTATTGCCCGTCGAGACGGCGAAATAGCGTTCGTTCATGAATACGTCACTCGTCGCCGCTGCATCAATCTTCCAGTGGCGATACCAGTGTATACGACGTTTGCGAAGTTTTCTGGCCTATAGAAGCTTTGTTTCAGGCCATGAAACATGATATATTTGCTATATGGTATGAGCCAATGCTATACTTTAGTGTCCCTTTAAACTTACCAGGTCACTCTAGAGTGTTTTGATTCGCGCACTGCAGAGTGATTCCGCAATAGTTATTCAGTTTTCCGCTTTCTGCATGAACAGTTCGTAAAGTTCTTAACTACAGCCACGCGGCTGGGCTATTCAGCAGCAGCACGGCAGAAGTAATGCCGGTGTTTTTTTTCCCGGGGACTGAGGTAAAAAACAAGGTCTACTTTTCAAGTTCTCACTTGGTTTCTCCGCCGGAGGAACGTCGGCAACGTTCTTCTCAATTGCCCTCTCCACGGAAGTGGCCGTGGGTGTAGCTTGCCCACCTGTAAGATCCGTACCACGGTGTTATACTGGACGAGAGAACAAAGGACGTGCGATTTCTTTTTTTTTTTCACAACCGATCACAAATTCCGAGATTGTTTTCTATAGGGTTAAGTGATAAGTTTTCTTTTTGTATTTTATCCTAATTTGTCGCTTTGTTGCAACGTTTCAAATGACGTCGTCCAGAGTAACATATTTAGTTCCGAGTGCCCTTGGCATAGCTGCAACAATCTCAGCTGCTAGTACAACCCTCAAGCCTATCGTTTCGTCTATGTTTTTTGCAACTTTCGTCTCATGTTTCCTGTAGGTGTCTACTAGAAAAATTGTCTCCAAAAGTCATAAAGTCACATAATCACACCTGGCCTAGTTCGAGACTAAAAACCTAAGAACCAACATTCCGCTCAACATATAGAGTTGTTCCGTGTGTTGAATTTTTTCACTAAATAAAAAATTTACACGGGTGAATTGTCTTAAAACACAAAGAAATATTTAGCAGATTTTTATGGCTACAACTAGAGTGCTCCGAGTATTAGAGGGACTGTGAAGCCAAACAGAAGTGGGCCTGTAACGAAAAAGTACCGCGCTTTAATGACGGCATTTTCACTTTTCGGGGAGATTTTAAAAGCTAGTAAAGACCGCGTGAAAAAATAAAACGATCGATACCACCATGCGCTTTGCGCAGCAGAACTGCGACGTTTCGAACCAATTTTTTCGGCCCAAACTCATAAGGCTATGCTGCAGCGATAGTCCTTTGAAAGCGTGTAACATGGCCTCTGGGTCTAAGTATCATGAAGGTAAAAAAAAAAACGGCGTGAACATTGTTAACTTTAATTTTACGGACAGAGAAAAGGCATTTTTTTCTATTAGCAAACTAGTTTGCCTGAAAAGTCTATGTATTCGGTTTTTAGTCTGAGCAAAAATTAGACTCAGTTGATTTCAGTGTCTTAACATTTATGGTCTCCAAGAAATCGACTTACAAGCAAAAAGAATGTATTACCTTCCAGGATTTTTTGTGGTCGTAGGAGGCAAATTTAACCTCGCTATCAGCATAAAAACTGTATTCTCACTTTTCTTCCCAGCCGAAAAGGGTTCGCCTGTGACCTTCAAGGTTGGGTGCTCCACGGTAGGTATTTCAGGGGTATTCCTCCCACCTAGAAAACAAAGCCAGCACTGAGAGCTCTGACGGAAATATACAAGTGAAGATACTTTTCCAGAACACGCTCTCACTTCTCTTTCCGGCCGAATGAGGATCAACGGCTTCTTTCCAGCCCGGCTTCTCCGGCCCAGGGACTTCCGGTGTTTTCTGTCCGCCTGTAAGAAAGGTGATTCATTGACATAGTGTAATTTACTCAAAAATACTACAGGCCCGTGCAATGAAATACAGAAAAAGTAGAAACAATTACTGATAATGACTGATAAACTCGCCAAGCCACCTACTGGCAGCTTTTTTTCCGTTTTCTTACATCTGTAGTGCAAATAGTGGGAATAAAGATTTGATATGAAAATGATTTGTATTTGGAGTGGCTCTGGGTTGGGAAGGGACGATATTGTCACCGTTATGAGGGCGAAATAAATGTTACAAATCAGTCCTTTTTTGTGTGTACTCCCATTAACGAAGAAAGCTATTGAGGCGGTGGGTGGCTAAATTAAGTTTTTCATAATATCTGCATTGTGCAAAGAATTCGAGAAAATGTTGTTTACAGATAGCTATTGCGTGAAAACGGAAAATATATGATACGAAACAACTTTGAAGGCCATGAATCATCCTAAAAATACGAAGGAAGAATAGCGAAATAAAACTGAAAATACAAAATGCCAAATTATGGAAACCAAATTCCGAAGAAAATTTGGAAAGAATGAACGCTGTGTAGTAGGCTCGCTGGCACTATCTGCACTCATCTGTACTTCACGAAAAACTTGTTTCAATGCCTTCATTGTCATTACTTGTCATTAGTTTATCATTTTATTATAAAAGGTCCCGTTACAGCCTATTTCTCTGGGACCTCTTCCTGTATGATCAATCAGTGTATGCATGCATTTCTCATGTATTGTAAAAAATAAACTTCAGACTTCAATCTTCTAAGCTGTTAGCGTTCGACATGATTGCGTGCTTGGCGAGTTGTAGCAGTTTTAATTGAAGGGTTCATGCAATTAATACGCGTCCTCTGCAAAGAAGGCAAAGTTGAATATCGCTACTGGGAAATCATCTAAAAAGAAATATATATAACGAACGAATATGCACTCCTTTAGGAAGCTCTCATACGATGTTGTGTATGTATATCTCACTTTTCTGAAGTAGAAATATTTCTCGAATAATATATAAGACACGTGAAATGAACCCTAGAAGACCAAAACTTCCTTACAGATTTAGTGCTGCCATTTGAAACAAACAAAACTCGAGGAACATAATACCTCAGGCACCTACATGGAAAGCTTGTTTGAACTGTTTGTCAGCATTTAGTTTGACCATGGCGACAATTCGCCGAAAATCGGGTAAGCAGCCCGCTGAACGATGCTATGCTGCGTTTTACGATGCTAGGCTGCGCTTTGCGCACGGCCCGCTGTGAGCTGCGGCGCCTCAGCAGAGCTCCCATGTTCATTGTGTTACCCATATTGGTCGTCACTCCTGAAGGGAAATTTTAATGTGTCCGCTTAGTTAAAGCTGAGACGAAATACTGGCTCGCAGAGTTAAACAAATAGATGGAAATTCATCCTTAGAGGAACTAGGCGTGTTTAGGCTACCCAAACAAAAATCGTAGCCCATAAAGAAACCTTTGGGGTGGTCTTACCTTCGGGAGCTTCAGGTTTAGTTTCTGAGATAGGCGCTATACCTTCCGGTGCTGCAGGCTTAGTCGCTTGCACGGGCGCTGGCGCCTTCTTTGAGCTCCACAATCTTGAGAACAATCCTTTCTTTTCGGGCGGTGAAGCGGTCCTGAGTATAAACTATGATCTATCAGAACAAATTAGTATTTTTACACGGAGGCATCCTGCACTTTAATCAAATCACCAACGTCGGTATACGATTTTAAGAACTTATTTATTTCTTCAGTCTCCCATCTTGTGAAGCAGAGAAAGTAAATTACGTTACTTGGATATGAGCAAGAACATTCGATAGGACCATGAAATTGGTTGCAAAACCATAAATCGGTGAATTATTTTTAGAATTTTGACTCTGGGTTTTAATTCTAGAGTAATTCAGATGGTCTTTCATTTTTCTGCAAGAACCTCCTGGTTTGTTACCCAGAAATACACAGGCTCGATTCCCTCATTTTTTGCTGACATGAACAGCAAAAAAAGTTTCGCCTACAATGCGCAACAACGCTGATGGTAAAAATGGAACATAACAGTGCAATCAAGGCCCTTTACCGGCAACTTTTTCGAAAGGTATTTATGTTTATGAGACCATCTATATGCCTCTTGACTGATGTGGTGCAGACAGCTAGCCAGCCAGCCAGCAAAAAAAAAAACACCAAGTTCTAAGGCACTTACTCTGGCTTCGCCTCCAAAGGCACATCTGGAGGTTTCAGATCATCTGAAAGGAGTGCGAGAAATTTTAGCCCCATTGCTTGGATGAATCGTTTATGTGTCGGGTTATTTTTTTTCGAAGCGAAATTCAGAAACATACGTCTACTGTGGGGTGCTATTTCACACTAGAAGACCCTATGTGGACAAAGCCCATATAAAGTCCTCCGCTATATCACGTTGATATCTCTTTAATCATAACAAGGCAACGCAAAAAAACGAAAAAGAAAAAAGTAACAATGAAGACAGGACGGGCGCTCACTACCAAATGATTGTTCTGAAGCGACCCAGCACATTATGAACCCATAACGCAGTCCACGTGCCAGCCAATCAGCTACCCTCTTACGTTTCAAGTACAAGCTGCTCTCCAATGACTCCAGTGTGAACGTACTAGTTCAAACAAATATTAATTGATTCGTCTGCCTACTGCCACTAGCTCCTACACACCTCCCCTGACTATCACCTTCCCTGATAATCGTCGAGCCTCAGTTTTTTTTTTCCACAAAACATGCAACTATTATTGCCTGGAGAGAAATTCAACACTTAAAGTATTGTTCTGATTCCGCGGAACACGTTTGGGCTACAGTAATTCCTTAGACAGATAAGAGGTCGCAAAATTCACAAGAATGAAAACCATATGCATTTTACGACTCCAAACACGCGGTTCGGCATCAGTCGCGCAGTGCTGTTGGATGAGCGAAAGTATCCGCGTAAATACCGGAATAAATGCAGTGATTTTAAAGCGCCGATATGGACCCGCCTGATATTAACGCGCGGTTTTCGGTGAGACCGGAAGTGGCGGCTAACCCTAGCCAATAGCAGCGCATAAAGCCCGCTCTTCCGGTTCCGATGCCTCTCCGTGCCTGCCGCCGCCAACACAGCCGCCATTGCAGACGTTCTACACAGTGACTTCGGCACAGAAATGTGATTATCGTGAAAACAAAAGCTTTATCAAACATAAAATATCGCTTTTTTAGAAAACACGACCTACCCCACTGAAAGTTTTCATATCAAGTTCCTTAATTCCATACGTTTCTGTAAGGAATTTCATGGAGTCAATAGGAAGCATTAGGAGTCGGTATGGACTATTAGGAAGCACGTATGGACATTTTGCGGAATTTATAAGACGTCTCGTACATTGTATGGTAAACGTATGGAAATATGGAGAATAATTATGGACTCTATATAGAAAGTATATGAATTTCCGTATATATTTCCGCATCTTATGGACTACATATTTCCATAATTCCATGTCTGTGACTGATATGAAACGTTTCGGTAGGGTAAGCTGTTATCGAAGTGTCTTTTTCCTCCCTGAGACAAAAGACGTCGAAGAAAGCCCTGCTGATGGTGTCCGTGGCTGAGCCCGCATCTCAAGGTTCGGGATTTCATACATTCGAGCTTGCAAAACTTTACAAAGACCTACGCACGCGTGCTAAAATTAGTACAGTGGTGTCGACATGAACACTTTCATGATTTTAACAGAAACGTCAGCGCCGCTGATAGGACAGGGCTCCTCGCTCAGTAGTGTTTGACATTTGTTGATCATATCCAGCCGGGTCTTGCGTCACCGCGGCGGTTTCTTCAGCGCGAAATTCGTCGAAAGAAACTTCGCAGGTAACCCGAGCTTAAGACGAAACCGCGCGAGGAATGTCTCATAGAGAAAGCGGCAGCACGTAAAAGACTGAAAAGTACGTGGGAAGGAGTCCAGTTCAGGGAACGGGAGGCCAGTTTTGTCCACATTAATATGACACTTGGAGAAAACTACAGTCGAACTCTTCGCAGTGCAAGCATATTTAGGAACAAAAACTAATTGATTTACTAGTTGCTTAGTTGATTAATTCATTGGCTGACTGTCCAATCTATTGATTCATTTAATACAGCTCTATTCCGGCACAAAAGTAGGAAGTTTGAGTTACTTCCCCTTGTAAAAGTGGTCTATAGACAGTTTATAAACTTTTTATAGACTCTATTGCCTATTTATAGATATTTATTTTGTAAGTTCATAGCCTATTGCCTATCTATAGACAAAAGTCTACTAAAAGTGTGTGACCATAAATCTTTAAATTATCTATAGACTGTCACGGGATTTGTATTGCCTATAGACTGTTCTTCATGCTTTGTCTATAGAGAGTCTGTAAACTTAAGACAGAAGTCTGTGGACAGCCTGTAGACTGTGTAAAGAAATTTTTGTATGGGTCCTACGCACTCTGCACCAAAGTACTCTGGTCTTGAAGTTACCAGATCATTCTCGTGCGCTTCGATTCCAAAGCCACATATGATGGCACGGAAGTTATTGAATTTTGCAATACCTGCTCGATCTATTTGTCAACTGCTTTATATAGCGACAGCCACGGGCATGGGCTTTCCGGCAGCAGCACGCTGTATAGCTGGCATAAGTGGAATGCCCGTCCTCTTTTCAGGTCAGTGGCGAGATTCAGCTCAGAAGAGCTGTACTTTTCTTATTCTTCTTACTGGGTTTTTCCGCTGGAGGAATGTCGACGGCATTCTTGCCACCGGTCCCCTCCGCCGCAGAGGCCGTCGAGGTTGTTTGCCCACCTGTAAGATCAGTACCTCGTTGTTATACTTAACGGCAGAACAAAGCATGAGTGATTGCGTTTTTTGTTACAAGGCAACATGATTTAATTGGCAGATTGTTTTCGATAGGGCGACAGGAAGGCTTGACCGCGATAGGGCACGTTTGATGCCATCATCCTGACATCAAATATGAAGTGTTGTTGCCTCGTTATCCTCATCCCTTGTATGGCTTTGGTCCGAGTGGTTAAATAACGTCATCCAGCATGTCTTATTTAATCCTGGATGCCATTGTGTTACCTCCAACTAACTCTGCTTGTAGAAGGAGCCTCAGGCCTTCCGTTTTGTACATGCCTATTACACCTCTTTTCTCTTGTTTGTAGCCATGAGATGTAAATACATCCTTCAAAAGCTTCCGAATCACATAATCGCCTTTGACTTGGTTCGAGACCAAACATCCGAGATCATATATCCCAATCACCCTATAAATACTTCATTCTTTGGCTGTTGACAATTTTCACAGTCAGAAAAATCACACGTGTTTTTTTTAAATAAAAAGATGCTATTACCACAAACTTCTAACTTCAAGTATATTTATTCCATTATGAGACGGAATCTAAGCAGAACAGAAGTGGGCACCTTTCTACAGATTAGCGTGCCTTATTGAACGCAATGTTCGCTGATAACGGAGGTTTTATAAGCTAGTAAAGGCAAAAAATATGAAAGAAATGTGTCGATACCCACGCATGTTCTCGCAAGCAAACTGTGGCAGGTAGAAACAAACTTTTCGGTCGCATTCCTCAGGCTACGCTCTAAACACAAACACGCCTGTATCGGTGCTAAGAAGTATTAAGGTGTCCCCAAGCGCACTTGCCAGAAGACAGCTTACCCCTTTCTGCACGCTACAGCGCCATTTACTTGAAAACATTGATCACAGAGTCGCGTTGGGTCAGTGTTCTTTTAGTATTCATGGCCTGCAAAAAGTAAACTTGTGAGCAAGAACGTATTGCCTGCCAGGAATTCTTATGCTTGTAGGAGACGTGCTTACTGCATGTGATACGCGCAAAAACTTCATTCATTCTCACTTTTCATTTCAACTGGAGAGGTGTCGGTTGGCTCCTTGAAGGCCGGGTGCTCCGCAGTAGGCATTTCAGGGGTGTTCCTTCCGCCTAAAATAGAAAGTAATCGCAGGTTTAATATCGAGGAAACGACACATCTTGCTTCGCTTTGCTGTTGAACATGTTTTGTAATTTGAAATAGGTAAAATGGGATGCTTGCAAGGATATTGTATTTTCGCTTGACGTACTTCGTTATGCGATACCCAACTATATTGACAAAAGCATTTTGAGCAGGAAACTTTTTAATGGACGCAGTTGTTGCATATAATGTAAGATTTCACTATAGCGATCAATATAACTGCAGATTACCCGACGGTAGTCTTGCATTTATTTTCATTAACGTTCTTGCTATCGTCAAAAGCTTTCGCCATTGGTTTTTTATGGCAGTCTTAACTGTTCGTTGCGATAGATGGAGACTCTCTAAAAGAAAGATTTTGCAACATATCAGAAGAATGGACCATGACGTTTAATATTTCCATAAGAGTATCTTACATTTTTTTCATTTTTAAAATTTTTGTCCGAGAATGTTGGACATTTGGAACGGAACGGCCGGGACCGCGATAATTCCTCTAACGGCCTCAGATGCTTGCCCATCAACCGCAAAAAAAACTAATTTTAAGAAGGATGGACCACTGGGCGAGTTGGTAATAATTCATTGTGGGTGGTACAGCGTGAACAACATGACGGACAAAATCGGTCCTCCGTGTTGTCTTCTTGCTTTTGCTCGCCGTCGAGTTCGCGCTGTACCACCCACAATGAACTAATTTTAAGGGTGTGATAGACAGCCTTGTGAATTCTAGAGAGCTGAGTTTCAAGACAAGGCTTTCGTATCTAACGGGGTCTCACTTCTCTTTCCAGGTGAATGAGAATCGGCGGCATCCCTCCAGCCCGGTTTCTCCGGCGCAGAGACTTCAGGTGCTTTTCGTCCGCCTGTAAGACAGGTGTATTTTATTATTACAATATAATATATTTCGAAATTACAACAAGCCCTTAATATAGCATCTAGCAGGAGTGTAGATAATCACTGATTAAGACTGATAAAAGCATTTTATATTTGGGTGGCTCTATGCTGGATAAAAAAGAAATTGCACCACTAAGACGAAGAAGCAAAGAAAATGTTAAGAATCTTATTTTTTGCGTAACTCCATAGAGCCAGCAGGGTTTCTCTGGCGCCTCCTTCGGGGTTGTCGTAGACTCAAAGACAGTGAACGGATGTTGGGCACATATCGAAGGTGGACGTCATGTGGGGCGGGGCCACACCATAAGAGGATGACAGTGGGTATGCCAAAATGCTATCTTTCCAAGGCTGCTGTTTCGGTGCTGAGTAGTCGAATTAAGTTTTTTATGGCGTCGGCACTGTAATCGCATGTCGAAACAAAAGAGGTCAACAGAAAGTAATCGGCTGAAAAATGAAAACAAAACAAAACAATGAATTTACAAATAACACAGAGTAAAATTTCAAAAATATTAACATTAAAATACATGCCAATTTATGAAGACGCAATTGGAAAGAATACTCGAAACGAATAAATGCTAATTATTAGGTTGGGTGGCACTTCTTCGACTAATCTATATTCAGAAGAAAAATGCGAGCTGTTAGCGATTCGGCATGATCGCATTAATTTTGTTTAGGTTAGTTTGCAAAACAGTTCACAAATGTTTAGAAATTGTAAACAAAAAAGCTGTGTGTTGTAAAAAGCTTATACCTTCAATTCTATGCGCAATACAAGGATCCCAATCGTTGCAAATGTATTAAGTTGTTAGCTAAAGTTCACGGGATTATTTATTCATAGAGGTCAGTAAAAGTATCGCTTCTGTAGAGGCGTTTATTGGTTCGACTGAACATCCCGCTTCGTGGATTTAATGCTTAGTAAACAACTTCTTCAACACAATAGCTTTGTTTTGGATAATTCCTTGTTTCGTTGGGTTCACTAATGCCATGGCCGGAAATTTCTGCTGAAAGAAGGCATCTGTTCAACACCCAAAGAGGCGGGAAAGTTTGCATTTTCTGAGAAATAATAAGTGATGCATAGTCCCTAACTATGGATAAGAGCTACCAGTGAGTTCCTCAATGCTTTCATGCAGCTTTTACAAAACTTAGTTTTGTATAAGAACTACAGTTTCTTTTTTCACACAGAGTTACACTGTCATGTATTCTGGACACGATGTTCGTGTCTAAGCATTTTAAAGCTTTTTGGGTTCGTCATATATCTTGGTCTAAATTTACTTGCTTCTTTATATACCGTTTATCAATAGCAGTATTTCTCAGTAGCATTCTTTTCGGGCTTCGATCGAATGCCTTCGTTGCGTGGCAATTCATGGTCATGGCATAAAACAACGCAACTAAACAAGGAATCGTTCATTGGACATTAAATCCTAAACGCGGAAAATGCAGTCGAATCAATAAAGTCTTCTACTGAACCTTGAATCTTTAGCTCACATATAATGCAGCAGACGATATTTCGAGAAAATACAAAGCATTCACAGAAAATCAGCGCGATTTGCACGCAAACGTGCGGGTTAGCATGTGGCATGCTATGGCAGAGACATGGAATTTCGTGGCTGTAAGGTATGCCCTTCAACCTCGCAAGTTGTAATGGATCACGCGAGGTGCAGCCACGGAGCGCTCACAGATGCCTGGCTCAACAGGCGGAGAGGAAAGAAGAGAAGGTAGCGACTTCGAGAGAGCGATATGCCATCGCCGCTGCTGTTCCTGCTGCTGGCAGAGGCGCAGGGCATCCACACTTGTTCTCTAAGCGCGGCGCATCCTTCGTGGAGCCCGTGTACTGGCATTGAAGGTCCTTGTCCTCCTCTCCACTTGCCTGTCCTCTCGCTGTCATTCTCTTGGCTTGTCTCCACTCAGCTCTTTTCCAACCATTATCCTTTCAACCCACCTTTCCTCCACCACATTCCGACTGCACTTTCCTCCTCTTCACAGTCCACCTTGGACGAGCCCTAAAACTACGGTCAATTCTTGCCGAGGTGGCACTCCTATCCTAACTTTAAAAACGATAAATTTCGCGCTTCCGCACCATGTTTGCGCGGTTTGTTTCAGGTAAACTAGAAGGGCTTGAAACACAGTGTGATAACTGCAATGAACCGATGTCATTCAATACAGGTTGGCAGAACTGATTACCACTCCTGAAGAAAATTAGTATCTGGCCGCTTAGAGTCGACAGAAAGAAGACATCCCAGCACAGCTAAATGGTTGGAAGTGATCACCCTAAGCAGAATAGGACGTGTTTAAGCGTTCGAAGCAACGGAAATGGCTTAATAATGAAGCGTTTAGGGCGCTGTTACCTTCAGCAGCGACAGTTATGGTTTCTTGCACCGGCGCTGAAACTTCCGGAGCTGTATCCTTTGTCGCTTGGACCGGAGGTGGCGCCTTCTTTGAGCCCCACAATCTTGAAAACAATCCTTTCTTTTCAACTGGTGCAGCAGTACTGCGTATAAATAGGGGACTGTGTTCAGCGAAATAATAAATTTAAAATGAGTGTATTCTGCTCTTTTGTTTAAATTATGAAGGCGGTATTGAAATCGGGAAAATTGTCTCATTAGAACAATGTTATACTCTGCGAACCAGTCAGACCTGCTCATTAAATCGGTGCACATCATGCGCAGAAGGATATGTAGTTTTAACAAATACGTATAAAAGAATTAGCCTATGGTTTTGCACGTGGAGAGCACCCACCAGATGAATCGGCAAGCTGTAAGAGAAAATGTTTTTGTTTCTTTGTAAATAAATACACTCAGATAAGCTCAGCTGTTCACTGTGCGGTTTGAAACTATGTGGTTTGAAAAAGAAAACGAGGGAAATAATTCTCAGGACATTTCTTGCCCTCGCGGGGAAGCTACCTCGCTCCGATATTTGTATACGTGAAATTTCGTTGAGAGAATTGCGGATCTTTGGCACTATACTTCGCCTTAACATAACACTACGTGCACTCGCTTATTAAAACACACAGCGCAGAATTTCGCGCCACAATGACCTCTTTCTCGTTGACCAAGGCTAGCTTTGCAATTTTTTAAAGCTTTAGTGCACATTTCGGCCAAGACGAAATTCCGTTGGCGACCGCCGTCATTAGTGAACAAAAAGCTGGTCTCAGTCACGGAAGCAACAAGTGCGACTCCACATCCTCTGACGCACCATTTACTCATACGGCATAGCTGGCGGGCCTTCATGTGACTCCAGTTTTCCCGACATTCGTAACAAAACTGTGACGCAACCGTTCGTTGTACAGCGTTCCGGGTGCTGTCACACGGTTTCTCGGTGCACATAGCATACAGCTGCTAGTGAAGTTGAAGGGTAGCTCGCGACAGGGATTCAAACCGACGACATATGAACTTACGATGAGACATTCATGCTTTAGCGTTGACAGCAGGTAAGCGGTTCTAAGTGCCCTCCGTATTTTTTTTCGAAATTTTCCACTTAGTACCTGCCCAATATTGCCGGAAAAGGGCTAATCTTTTCTTCGCTTTTTTTGCAACACTAAATATAGCCGATATTTTACATCTCTACTTTGGACACTTCGAAGTCCACGTTATTAGGAAGGCAAAGTATTTTTCTTATACAAGCTCACTTGGCAAGCACGCAACTGCATAAAGTTAAGTTTGAATGGATTGAATGCAATCAAAACGGGTCGGCCGGTAGTTCTTAGGAAAGTGATGCATGTTTTACTAACCGCTTGTGTCGCTTTCGGCTGGAGTGTCACAGAGTGGGAGAAAAGACTGAGATTTTGCATTGGTCGTACTTACTCTGGCTTGGCCCCCGTCCCGGGCACATCAGAATGCTCCCCACCTGTAAAGCACGCCGAGGATTTCTAGACACACTGCTTGATCAGGTGGTTGTGGTAGTGGTTGTTTATTAAAATAATAGTGAAAAGGAAGGAAAAGATTTTTGCTAGCCCCGGCATCTGCCATCGATACTGAAGCACCTGAGCTGGGGCAGCGGAAATAAAGGATAGCAGGCAGAATGGAGAAATGAAATGAAAGAGGTGTGGGTACAGGAAGAGAGGATAGGGGGAGAAGAAATATGTACAAACTATTTGCACAATAAGAAATGTGTCCAGGTTGCTTGATCAGAAGATTTACGATCCAGCTTTTCCCCACAGCCCGGACGTTCTGCTCATTTTCCGAACGCTGCACGCGGTGAGAATGCCGTGGTGGCTGGATAGCTACGATGTCCTTAGTGTTTAGCCCAAGCTTGCAAGATTAAATCATAGCGGCGGTGGTTTCAGTTTTAAGAAAACGATTTTCAAAATTGCTCGGGCATTTCATTACTGGCTCGAGAACCGAAGGTTTAACCGTCGTAGCTCACTATGACATCTCTCGGTCGATCTCTCTGGCTCTTTTTAATCGCTCCGTCATTACTTTCCTCACCATGCGCTACAAGTTTCCATCGAGCGTGCGAAAATTACAGAGCCTTTCAGTTATAGACGAAAAAAAATTCTGCTTCAACATTTTCCTAGTACACCCAAGTGGCTGATCCCATAGTGTTCAATTAAGACACGTTCATGATTCATCCCTTCTTTACGTATTTTTTACGCATTATCTTCTAAGAAAAAAGAAAGATCAAGTTTTGGTAGAATAGAATGAATGCTGCGAGCAATGACGTAAGAAGCCATGAACGTTAGTTTTTGAAAAAACCAAACAGCGCAACTGAAACGAAGGACCAGGGAAAGGAAAGACGCGTACAAGCGTTTGTACTGCTCTTCCATTTCCCTGCTCCTCGTTCTTTCAATATGCAATACCAACTCGCCCACTATGCTATGTTCAACGTGCGTTATCTTCGCTTAATGTGCGTTGTCCTTAACACCCCCCCCCCCCCCGCCAACCCCGTGGGTCTCAACAATTCATGCTAGTAAAGCTTCTTGCGCAACCAGAAGGTGATCCATCGAAATTACCCGATTCTCGGCAACCACGCAGATGGTTTTAGAAACTACCGTAACAGGGCCGCAAGATGCGCCTTTCATACAGCTGCATGCTTTCAAGATGACAGGAAGCACATAGCGCTGTATTATGTGGAATACGGTGAGATTCCTGCCGAAAGAGCACCATTTAATCTATGCTTCTTACTTGGTTTTTCTGCCGGAGGAACGACAGCGGCATCCTTCCCGTCCACCCTCTCCTCCGGAGGGCCTGTCGGTGTAGATTGACCACCTGGATGGTAGGTGGTGCAAATCGTTATGCATAAAGTAAAACATAAGCATATGGGATTCCGCTGTTTTTTAGTAACCAACATAAGCTATGTTTTAGAGCTATGATGAATTCACGCGCTGTGAAGTGTCTTAATTTCCCGACTGCACTTCAGTCTATTTGAGCCTCGAAAGCAAAGCTGCTCTTTTGGCTGGTTGTCATATCATAGCTTCTGGAGAGTTCTTGCGCCGCCGCGACAAAAAAAACTGCGCTGCCAAACATGAGCATTTTTCTCCAATTTTTGCGCGTATTATGGCCACGATGTGTTTCTCTTGAAAAAAAGAAGACATGTTTGACATGCGCAGCCTGAAATCTGATGCTTAGTTTTTTTATCTTTGCCTTATTCTATGTTTTCAATTTTCTGCTCGATTTTCATATGCGTCACCAAGTCCGTCGAATTTTCTTCAAGATGCTTATATCAAGTCTACGGTCAACTGAGTGTAAACTGAAACTCCTGCGCGCGGTTTCGTGCACATATATTCCTTCTGATGCCTGTGTATAGTAAGCATGAAGCGAAAGGCAATGGTACTCTCCAACTCATATGAAAGCCCATAATCGGCTTCTGGGTGCAGTATGGAACCTAGATACCTTTAGATACATTGCTTGGCACGTACATTTCCTCTAGCAGCTGGGAACCTCAGCACGCTTTGCGAGAAATAAAATTACACGTGTGATCCTTCTTAGAAGACGACGAAGTGTTGTTCAATTATACTCCACTTCATACACAGCAGGCGACACTGCGAAGGCTGCGGAAGTAGTGCGTCCGCGATACTATATTACTGCGCCACATATAATTTGTTCTCGTAGCCTCGGTGAGTGTTTAGACGAAAGCAAAGAGCAGTACAAAGCGATGTGGTACCGCTTTAAAGCACGGTCAAAGCTGTGAGGCGCTCAGTACTCAGGCCATCTGGCTGTAACTTTCCCTCAGTGCGAGCTACTTTTTAGACGCGGATGGAGTAAGGGCGATTCGCCCGACCAGCCACGTATCAAATCGCCAAAGCCATTCGTAATTCTCGAAGTCTAGATGAGTTTGGAAACAAAAATATGGCAAGAGGTAAAACGAAGTGTAGGAGATTGCCATTCACGACACTAAATCTCTGATTAAACGAAATATGCTTGTGTTCAGTTTGCTCTTAGGGCGAACTATTTTTTGCCGCGGACTTAGCCAGCGCGAACAGGCGTGCTAGTTTTGGCAGCATTGACCGCTATGCATGAAACGGAGTATAGGCTGTACTGTCATTTTATGAACAACAACAACATTCATATAGAGCAAGAGTTTCAATTCCCAGCCAAAATGCAGTTTATTGCATGCGGTCACGCAGACGATGTGCCGGTGCTAGAAAGCAAGAAATTTTAGCCCTCGACAGCTATAACAAACGAATTTGTCTTACTTTTTCTCCCTTCCGGATGTGCACCAGGGGCGTCTGGCTGCTGGACTGCAGGCACGTCGGGGGTATTCCTCCCACCTTTGAACACACGTTTATCACTGTCAGCACTCGTCGTGGAAAGTGCCCAAGACTCTTTTACTTCGATATATCCAAATGCGCTACCTCAATTTGAAATCTGAAGCCTTGTGTTTTAGAGGTGGGCAATCATTTGTTTAACTCTACTTCCCTGCTCTTTACACACAATGAGTAGGATTTGTTTTTTATTGTTTTGACGAATGTGTAAGTTGAGCTCAGCCCCCCCCCCCCCCCCAACACTATACGCTTTTGGTAGTGAACAGTAATGACCACGATCTGTAGACAATGAACTGCGTTCTGGAGTGTTCCTTTCGTTTCTGGGAATACAGGTAGGTTTTGTGAGCTATAAAGGTCACAATCCTTGCGAATATTATGAACTGCAGCAGCAGAAAGGGCTGTATTTGTGAGCAAAAAACAAATCATCTGCCTCAATGGTTATACCACTAAGCGGTGTCTAGGCCGTGAGCCCTTATTTTCACCTGAAGGAAAAATGTTGAACATGTTATTCTCACTTTTCTTTCCTTCCATAGGAACATCAGTAGTGCCGTCTTTCAGCCCTGGCTTCTCCGACGCCGGCACTGGAGGTGTTTTCCGCCCGCCTGGAAGACAGGTGGACAATCGATATGGATATCTCGTGTTCAAGACATAAGTTATTTAGTTATTACTTATAGCTAAATATTACACTTAGTTTCTGGACACCCGAATAAAGTTAGCTCGCATCAGGGCTTGTCCCAATAATGCAGTTCTTTTTCTACAAGCTTTGCAGTCCGATGGAAGATTCCCAGTTCCTCACAGTCACCTGTACAGTTCTAATATGTTAGCTCTCAACGTAGGCAGTTCTGTAAAAGCGGTGAATGCTGCATCTTCTCAAAAAACGAAGAGTAGAGCCAAATGGCTTGAGATTGCGAACGTTTAGCTGTAGTAATATATACAGTGCCCGCCAGCTGGGCTTTTTCGTAGTGCTGAGGAGTCTCATACATTGCGGAGTCGGTATTAACGGGATCGCGTTAAGGAGCTCGTGACGTATAAATCTGTCGTCCTGATGATTATGATGATGATGATGAATTTTTATGGCGCAAAGGCATCTATGGCCAAAGAGTGCCATCGCACAAGGCATTTTCGTCTCCCCAAGGGGGGGTCAAAGACCAATTTCTCAAGCATATCACCCCTCATAAGCCGAGCACCAGACCAGGGGAAAGCTTGTACCCATTGTATCACCAGTGGGTACCCGGCGGCACTGGGGATCGAGCCCCTCACCTCCCGCATGCGAAGCGGATGCTCAACCACTCGACTACTGCTGCGGTGAATCTGTCGTCTTCGTCGGCCTTATGGACCGTGAGTAAAACTCCACAGAAAATCCCCGGAGAAGCAACATAGGAGGCAGGTCGGCCACATGCCTCCTTTGGCCACCCGACAGCGAAACATGGCCACCCGATTGTGAGCAAACGCCGCATCGGGAGAGGTGGCAGTTAATGATTGGTCGCAAGAGATTCGTCAGAAAGAGCAACCTGGGTCGCATAAGTCTCACCGGTGGCAGCACCTGCGATCGCAGTGCAGTGGCGCACCGTTTAACCTCAGCACCACTGCGCCAGGAGTGGTATGAGGGCTCCCAGTGATCTATGCATGTTAAGTCGAGAATGACCAATTCTGCGTATATGGGCATTAACCCATTAACGCTATCGCGCCATACCCTTAAGGCGGAGCTTATTAAGTGTCCCCTTCATTTTTTTTCGGTCCAAGCATATCGTCACTCGCGGCGTTCTTCCCCCAGGGTCTCTTTTGTAGACGATTTATGATAAGGCTCTGTAAGCAATCTGGAGTCGCATGCCAGGCCGACAACCAGAGAGACCTCTCCTGTTTCATTAAAGTCCCTCCCCCTCCCCTGTAAGCAATGTTGCTGCAACCTGGCAAAAGTACTCACACACACACTTGATATACACTGCGTTTTCTGTCCTGTTTTCAAGAGCACTGCTGGTGGAGGCAATGCTCCAAGGAAAAGCAATAGTGACTCTGATGTACCGTTGTCGTTTCGCATCTGCTAGCCAGCAATTACTGTAGCTCCTAGCGGCCTGATGACAGCTTTTAGAAGCTTGTGGCAGAGTTAGGTAAGAGAAAAAGAAAAGGTTAAATGGATGGAAGCGAATTTTATCCTTCGCAAATTTCGGCTAATTATGCTGCCTGGGCTGGTGACAATCGTTAACAAAGAAAGGAACACATCACCTTCCGTAGCTGCAGACTTGGTCTCTTGCACTGCCTCTGGCGGCGCCTTCTTTGAGCCCCACAATCTCGAAAAGAACCCTTTCTTTGCTGTTTGTGGAGCAGCCCTGCATACAAAAGCACATCATTCTGCAAATTATTTTGTTTATATAGACGCTGTCAGAGCTTGCATGAACACCACTGTAGCTAACTGAAAACATTTCCTTCATTTATTCAATATTCCATGTTGCTCCTGACGGTAACTCGAAGTATTTGAATAAAATTTTTGATATATACACATGTTAAACACAGAAAGATTCCGCTCTCATTACGCAACACCTCGAAGCCCATTTTACAGAGAATAAATCTTTCGATCGTGTCATTCCTGGATTATAAAGCACGAGAAAAATAAATCGACAGGGGATCCGGGGTTCCAAAAGGTCCATAATTTACACCAGTAGAAGTTTCACTGCCTTTCCAATGCCATCTGGTACCCATGAGAAGATCCACGGGGCCGACAGGAATGGTCACTGGAAGCCTTCATTTACGGCGTGCTGAGGACAAAAATATCGATGACGGGAGAGCGCGGACAAAGATATTTTTCTGCACCTTGTAGAGCCTGGGCACTTTGCTGTCACATATACCCATTACGTGGGCGCCCGTGCTAGCAGAGATGATCTCCCGAGAATGCGGCCAAAACGCTGTTCCAGTCCATCGATTTGATACACGAGGCTACATTCAGGTATCGAGCAGCAGCCTGCTGATAGTAATATGCAACCCTACCTCATGCTCGCCCGCTCCTCGCTACCTCGGGGTGCTGCGGACGCCTTCCACAACAACATTTAAAAGAAAAGAATGTATTGGCACGGTTAGGGATCTAACTGACAATCTGAAGAAAGACAGGAGGATATATCCGCCACCGGATAGATCCCTGAGTAAAAAGGAATCCTACGACTGGAGAAGACTCCATGCTCGAAATTTCTCCTGGCCCCGGTAGAGGGATGGCGCAGAAACCGAAACCTGTAAATTCTGCGGCCACGTGGCAACATCGCATAATATGGAGATGCGTTCCTGCCCCAGGGCGCAACGCGATTAAAACTAGCGATGAATGGGAGGCCACGCTAAGAAGCTCCGACGAAAAAAACTCAGCACTTAGCCCTCCGCCTGGCAGCCGAGGCTGAAGACTTCTCCTAGACAGGGTCGGATGTCCTCCGGCCGTGGTGCGACAGACTGCCTCCCCGGACGCCTGCGTGCTGGCACGGAGGTGGATGCCGCACCATATTCGGTGGAAATAAATGTTCTTCCCCCTCCTCACCCATTGCCGACGGAACGCGCGTAACCTAGAGCGTGCTGAGCGGTGCCCTCTCTACTTCTGTCTTGCGAGGCGGCGCAGGGTCCGCATGATTCCCGGGTCAGCACGCGATGCAACTCGGACTAGTCTTCTGGACGGCCTCGTCGTGATACTCTGGTCGTCGGAGGGTCGCAGTGCGCAGTGAACGAATTGTATTCTGAATTGTTTGTCTCTCGTGTGTTAGTGCACTCTAATTGCAAGATCTCTCTTGTATTGTAGCCGGCCTGTGTTAGTCTGCATGGGCTGCATTGCTTTGTACACAACTTTCTATGTGTTCTTACCAGTGATCAGAAATTGTTCTGTATCGTCTCAATTAGATAATGTTTCTTTTAACTGTGAGCCTTTAACTCCGAACCATTCCCTGGTTTGCGACCATGCTACCGGCGAAGGCTAGGCACAAAAGACCACCCCTCTTTGTCACTTGGTAGCTGGCATATTGGTGACGCCACACTGTGTCCAGGACATCTCCTCTGAGACCGAGACCGCTGCTCACAAACGGTCTAAGGGTGCCTGGCAGTGCACGCAACAAGTGCGCATCGGCGAAACACTTCTAGACAAGCACCCGTAAGCGCGCGAAATGGAATGCACCGTGCAGAGTCGTGATCGCTGACTCCTGGCCCGCCTCACACTTGGAGAGTAAAAAAGTGCTAATAACGCCATTGAATGTAGTAGACTTTGGTCACATATTTTAATCACCGCTTACCAGGAAGGCCAGAATTAGCCAGGCCCTCTGCTGCCGTGGACCTTTAGCTACGAAACATTGGAAAAAGGAATATTGGCCGACAGTGGGAATCAAAGCACGGAAGCTGGGCATGATAGAGGTCGAGGGCTGATCGCTTTAAAATGTCTGAGAGTAGTGGAAGTGCTTTTAAATATGTATGCATACATAATTTCGAGTCTCGCGGCTACTTCCTGCGCACATTTTGTGACCGTCTATGAATGTACTCATCTATAAATCATTGATCGCTACCTACCTCGATAAAGTTTGCGCCGCTCAAGAGATGACGAAAGACACAGGCAATAGATTGGAGATAGAAAGAAGACCTTCATTCCGAAGCAATTTAATGGTGCATTGTATATTGAAGGTCTGTGTTTTGTTAACGTTTATCACTGGCGTCCTCTTACATATCTCGTTGCAGCAAATAGCAAGCGCAGCTTCACTCCCTCTCGTCAAGCTGTGACACCCTGCTACCAATATAACATGCAAAATATAGAGGATTATTTCGTGGTTAAGGGTAAAGATTTAGGATATTTTGTGGATATATTTTCTTTGAGCTGTAGCAACGGTCGTTTAAGCGAAGAGGTTTTTATTTAAAGTTTGCTATGTTGAATCACAAGAAGTGAAACGTGAACAGTACCCCCGACGCCCCCTCCCCCCCCCCCCCCCAAAAAAAATGAACTTGGCATTAGAGCTATATTTTTTTTTCTAAGAAACTTTGGCGGTTACGAGAAAGGCAGTTCCCCAAATTACACGCGCAGGTAAATGCCGTCGAATACGCATCTTATTGAGAACCTTTCTTCAAATATATCCCTTTATTACTACGGCTCAAAGAAGATTATTTTTCGTTTAACAGATTCAAAGGCGTAGATATTTTTCGAAACGTTAAGGTCAATGGTCAGCTTATGAACCTGTTGCGTTACACAAGTAAGGAAAATTGAACTATTATCGAACTCCTGTCAACACGGGGCGAGTGCAGGCAGTTATACTGTGCGCTACTCTCTGCTGATAGAGCCGTTTAACTCTAAGCAATTTAAGCAGAATAAACAGCTGCTAGAGAGAGTACCGCCGCCGGTTCACGATTTCTGAGAGGGTGACAGTTCTTGAAATGAAGGTTACGCAAACATTCATTTAGATACACTTTGAGCCAATTTTTTGACCCAGACAGTAAGGAGTAGTGTAAAACATGCAGAAAAATGCACTGGAGATGCCGTTTGTGAAACCTGGGCCCTTCTGCCCCGACAGCACATATTTATTTTGCCGGCAACTGGACGTGCGTACCTTCGGACGAAACCTTGCTTGCTAACCGCCGATGTCTCTAAAACGGAGGGAATAATACCCTGCACTTCTCTCGCTTCAGTGTAGCGCCACTAAAACTCAGCGGAAAGTATAGTTACGTAACACTTCAACACATCACTTCTAATAAAGGTGCACCAACCACAAAGTTATAAAATTTAAGGTCGTACACGCGGATGCTTGCATGGTTACATGACTTTCACCTGAAGTACCAAACAAAGCCAACAAGAAAAATCATGCAGTATAGGTTCCTAGAACTTACTCGGGCTTTGCTGGCGCGGGCACTTCAGAAGGTTTTGCCTCGCCTGAAAGGAACGCGGAGATTTTCCACTGGCGTCATTCAGACATTTTTTTTTTCGGACGCCCTACTCCAGCTGTAGTGAACATAGTGGTGTGCGCATGTGTTTTATTGCTTCTTCATGAACTAATCACGCGCACAACCTGTACACATTTCTTAGTGGGTAAATAGTTTGTACATATTACTTCTCCCCCTATCCGCTCTTCCTGTCCTCTTACCTCTTTCATTTCATTTCTCCATTCTGCCTGCTATCCTTTATTTCCGCTGCCCCAGCTCAGGTGCTTCAGTATCGATGGCAGATGCCGGGGCTAGCAAAAATCTTTTCCTTTTTTATTATTTTAATAAAACACTTATTACTACTAGTTGAGACTAAAGACGCACGAATGGATTCTTCCCGCCATCCTAAAGCTTTGCTGAATTTAAGAAGCACGCATGCGGTAACGCTTCATGAAGAGATGTTTCATGCTCTCCTGCAGTATCACCTCCAATTTTTTAATCGTTACCTTTTAACTATAACAGTTGGACACGTAGTTGCATCAGAGATTTGTAGCTTTGAAGTTATTAGTGGCCACATAAATTTTGACAATATGAAAAAAGGGATTGCCTTCGGCACTGTGGCTCAACAGCTTGGTACTCTCTTGCGGTTTTCCAATGTCGCGTGGCTTCGGCGAGCAGGCTGCAATGCCCATCACTAGCGTCATACCGTAGCGCACGGGTCCCATGACCTTCACTATCCAGCATGCTGAGGAGCAGTGGGCAGCAGCATGCAGCGGCGAGCATCACGGCGCAGATGGGAAACAAGTTCAGGTGGAGCATACATCCCGCTCGAAAACATACGGCCCAAGGGGTGTGCTTGTGAGGCCTGCTGCATGTCTCGTTATGCAGCCTCAGCGACCGTAACCTCTCGAAAGAGGAATGGCTTCGCGTCCTCAGACATCACAAGCTTTGGAGTGCTAGATTTGCTAGGGAGCCCCGCTAAACAGCTCAGAAGCAAGCCCTATGGGCTGTAGACTTTTGACAACGGCTGTACGCAACTGACGTGAAATTTTTGGCAGCGAAGCGCGTGCGCCCAAGACACATGACGTTCGAGACGCGTGAGCGAGGTGGCGAATTTTGTACAGTGACATGGCACTTAATAACAGCAAGTTAGATAGCTCTGATTGTATCCAGGCGGCCAACTCAGATAGTTAAGAAGCGAAATATCAAAACGAGGCGACCACTACAGTAGGCAACATGATCCTCTTGTTTACTGATGTCCGCCAGTTTTGGTACTGCAATGTCGCAGAGGCCACATCTATACCCGAAAAACCTGTATTGAAACATTTTTCTTCCCATTCACTGAAGCAGCCTTTATGCATCTTCCCTGGCTGCGCTGGGAATGTGGTATGAGAGAAAAAACCACGAGAACGAGAAATGGATGTTTAACATTTACTCACTGGGCTTTTCCGCCGAGGTCCCATCAGGTGTGTTCTTTCCACCTGAAAAACATGGTAGTTTTTGTTAATGGGAAGGCATAGCTAGAATTCTGGTATACATTTATCCTCAACAGCCAAACAGCGCAACCGACTCTACAATGCTAAAAGTACTGCAGCTTTGAGAAGGCGGATATTTTATGACACGAACTAGTTATACCTAAGCTTTGAATGCGCAAGATTATTTCTTTTTTCAACAAGTTTCGTAGATTTTACGCACTGATATATTCGAGATTACAAAGAATTTTGTTCAAGTATTCAAAAAGGACACATTTTGAAATTATTAGCAATCAGATTGAGAATTAATTATTAGAATCTATTCCCCAAAAAGTTTGTCTGCTTTTTATCTAATTTTTGTCCTTTTAGCGAATAATATTCACTTATAATGTGCTCTAGACTGGCTGATCGGATGTCAAGTCGTCGCGCGGAATGTGGTCACAGAAGGAAATGTCCGTACCCGCCGGGGTGGCTCAGTGGTTAGGGCGCTCGACTACTGATCCGGAGTTCCCGGGTTTGAACCCGACCGCGGCGGCTGCGTTTTTATGGAGGAAAAACGCTAAGGCGCCCGTGTGCTGTGCAATGTCAGTGCACGTTAAAGATCCCCAGGTGGTCAAAATTATCCCGGAGCCCTCCAATACGGCATCTCTTTCTTCCTTTCTTCTTTCACTCCCTCCTTTACCCTTCTCTTATGGCGCGGTTCAGGTGTCCAAAGATATATGAGACAGATACTGCGCCATTCCCTTTCCCCAGGAAACCAATTATTATTATTATTTAAACGTCCGTCTATATCTTACTTCGTTTCTCCGTTGCAGGCACTTCAGGCGTTCTCTGACCACCTGGGATGAGCAGAACGGTGCGGACATTGCATAAATGATGAAGTAATGCTTACTTTGCTGGGTGTAGCCTGCTCCACATCTTGGTTATTGAACATTCAACAACTTGTCGAACATCAAGAGAAGTTTTTATTTTGTGGACTGAACTGCCATGTCTTCGCTATTTTTTGTCTAGCTGTTCGTTTCTTATTTGATTTAGAAAACCAGCTACACGATTAAGTTTTTAAAAATTGTGAACTGTTGGCCGGAGGAAGAAATGCTTCGTAGCGTTGATACCAAGCCAACAGCTGTATAATAGAGCACATGATTCGTGCTAACAATTTACGCACTAATATAATGCTTAATATGCCTCACGACATTTTTGTTGAAGAGTGTGGTTGAAATATATAAACGCCAGTAATAGGATTTTCAGGAGCTACACAACTTCCAAGCTTACTAGGTTGGGCGGGGTTTGAATTGGCACAGCGAACATTTTAACATGGTGCAGGTATGTAGCGTAGGCTTACTTCGCTTTCCTTGTGGATGCGCGCCAGGGGTGGTCGTTCCACCTGAAAAAATGGATGATCTTTCTTACGAACGCATCGTAAACGTGACATTTGTAATTTACTGACTCCATACGTCATGCATTGCAGGGCAACAGAATTTGAGAAAACAGAACATAACGCCCGCCCTTGTATTTGTTCAGACGCAGTTCTCTTCCGGTTTTCAGGCTAAGTGATGGATTCCGCTTTTTTTTTTTAACTCAAGCTGTGAAAATACAGTTCACAAAACATGCACTTTCTACTTGGAAAAATAAGTTTCAAGGTCTCTGTAGTGAGCAGTAGCCCATGTTTTCGGTTCGTTCGTTTAGGCACACAGACTGCAATTTGTGGTGCTCTTCAGCTACAAATTTTGAGTCATGCTTAAATATATAAGTTTAGAGAGCAAAACTACAGGAAAGTGAACACTATGCTCTGTGCCGAAGTCCTCGCGCGAGCGCAAGAGTGAGATAAACCACGAGACATCCGTGGCGCAATCTCACTTCGTTTTCCAGTTGCTGCAACATCAGGGGTCGTCTGGCCGCCTAAAAAAATAAGTACAGAGACGGCAACTTTTGGTGCTTTTGAGCTACAAATTTTGAGTTATGTTTAGGTATATAAATTCAGAGAGTAAAAATACAGGCAAGTGAACACTATGCTCAATGCCGAAGTCTTCGCGAGAGCACAAGAGTGAGATAAACCACGATGCATCCGTGGAGCAATCTCACTTCGTTTTCCAGTTGCTGCCACATCAGGGGTCCTCTGGCCGCCTGAAAAAATAAGTGAAAAATGGTTACAGAAGCCGCGTGTAAACGCATGATTATGTTACTTCAAGTAACCAACTGTGTCACTAAATTGCAGGCTCTCCAACAGTGAAGTTATTCAAGGAGGGTTGTTGGTCTCGTGAGAGCAACTTCGTTTTGCTCATTGAAGCCAAACGATATCATCCCCAAGTTTCCCACTGAAAGCTGCAATAGCTTTGTAAAAGCCATTTATTTAGTACAAGCTTTTAGCTTGTACAAGCTGCGGCTGCAATAAACAGAATGCCGAGCGCGGAGCAGTGGGAGAGGATGCTTTCCAGCGAGGATCCGGTGGTCCAGGCAAGACTAGTCCGGAAAGCCTACCTGGCGGCAAGACTCAGTGGGGCCCTGGACTAGGGGCTCCAACCCTGCCACAAGAGCAACAGACCACATCAAAAGATGTGAACAGTGGCTCTACACCGAGACCTACCCATATATTTCTATGAATAAAGTTATTACTTCTTCTAGAGGGTACAAAGGCAGCCGTGTCATATTTAAGTGAACACCACCGCAACATCAGAGCGCTAAATAGGTGCCTGCTGACTCAGTGAGGTAGTAATGCGCCTTTCCTTTTCAAGAAAATAACGACGAACAGTTGAGCACTGTGAACTACGCTTCTTTTGCCTCGCGCAAGCGGGCCTTCGAGTCAGTTAAGTGTGTCGTCAACGCTGCCGAACTGAAGACCGGAAGCGGAAGAAGGTGGCCGAGTGTGCAATTGAGCGTACAGACGCCGAAACAAAGATTATGAGATTCCCAACATGGCAGCCACCTGCGAAACCTAAAAACAGGCCTGCCACTCCAGACCTTCTCGGCCACTAATGCCAATCAGCTCTCGCCAATTATTGTGCTAAACCGGCAATCTTAAACTAATTTTTTTTTTGCGCAAGCGTTTCATGGAAGAGCATACGTGAAGCTGCCTGAGCCAATATTTTATATTCATTTAAGCTCTCGGCGCATTTACGTGAAAGCTTGCGATTTATTTGCCGGATGAGCATAATTTCTTCTGTGGTACAGTTGGGCTGGTATCGAGGTACACGTGAGTTGAGGGAAATCTTTCCAGGTACAAAAAGCCTCAAAGCTCGACACTTACGCATCGCTAATTACCAAGTAGGTCATGACGTGCAACGTGGCTTCAGCGAAAAAGACGCAACATTTTCACATGCTGGAGGGTTATGAAATGTTTGCTCACTTCGTCTCCCTACCGACGCCGCCGCAGGTGAACTCGTCCCACCTGAAAAACACACAAACAAAAACACGTCAAGCTTTGTTGCAGACATATTGTAGGTTATGCAAATAAGATAGAGATATTACATCCAAACATTCTCTAAGTGAACGTAATCGCAATCATTACCTGTCAGTGTCGTGTCACAGCATGTTTCCCACTTTTCATGCGCTCTGGGCTTTGCTTCTTTTGAGCTGGGGAGCATGCAGCATGCGATTTCATACTTTGTGTTACGTTCTTTCGTGCCTATACTTCTTCTCTGAGAAAACTGTTCATCGGAGAGGGGGGGGAGCTTTTGTTTACCGCTTGTTGATTTAGTGCCATGTGCCTACTGTGTTTATTAATGCAGTAGTAATATAAGTTACACGGGGCCAATTTACGACATCAGTCATAAAATTATCCCGCTGACTGGAGAGAAGTGGCGTCATCACGCTGGACGATTCCCATTGGCTAAAGGGAAATGGCCTCACCAAATTGGAACCTTCCCATTTGCTGGAAGGACATGACATCACCACACCAAAAACGATCAGCTCTTTTAGATGCCTCAACAGATACCAAAGCTATCGCATTGTGAACGCGTAATTGAATTAGGTGTTCGGGTAAATTTTTTTAAAGCGCAGCTGTTAGTTGATCGGTCCTGTTGTATCTGTCGGCGTTGGCGTAGTAGTATTTCTGGCTACATGATGACCAGCCTCACAACACTGGTCATCATCAGAACAGCACTGTGACATCATCTGAGTGTGATCATGCCGCCAGCGTATTCCTCGCTGGTCACGCAACCGCGCGCAGTGACGTCACCGCATACGAAGCTGTCTCGTGCAAAGCCCACTCGTCCAGCCAAGTAGGGCACGTGCCATGATGTCATTACGATCATAACTCGAAAAAAAAGACGATGAGGAATGTAAATTAAAAATCTCAAAATTGTCCAAGATCTGAGACGAATAAACACATTATTGAGAGGTGTAATCGTGCAGGCTTTTTTGCATCTTTTTTCAATCATTATTCTTTTTATCCACAGTGCAAAGACGATCGAAAAATCATCGTTACCAGGCACACTTTCTTGTACCAAAAACAGAACTATTACAAGCAACCCAAGTTTGTTTTCAGGAAGATATTGCGTCACGTTAAATAAATGACAGCGGCGCCCGGTCCCAGGAATACCTACGGTCCCGCGAAGACACTGCTTTCGTCGCAATCAAATCTATTTCTTTTTCGAAGAGAGTGCAAGTAATTAGCCCGCGATCAAGAAAGAAAGATTTCTTCAACTGCCTGCATTGGCTTTCTCTGTAAACTCTGGTCACGGCTGCGTGACAGACAGAAAGCGTTACATTCTTTCGTAAAGTGTAAATGCAAATCAGTTTATGAGAACGTTCGCTAGCGTAGGTTTTCCGAAAATTTTTAAATGCCCAATGCCTGCTCTCTCGCCTTCTCTGTAAAGCGTTACTGTGCATTAACCTTACAACGCAAACTTCTCTTTCTCAGGAATTCTTACTACGCTTGCCCGTCGAAGGGCCTTCAGGGGTTCTGTGGCCACCTGGAAAGAATATTGTGATAGATTACAGAGAATTAGTAAACATTGCAAGCATTATTCACTGCTTCTTACAGCCTAAACTACCTTTCAATTTTCAAGAGGAAAAAAAAAAAACCTTGCACTTCGATACTGCTTCAACGCATGCTGTTACCTTCCTAGGTTTGAGCGCATGAATAACGTATTTTCTATTAAATCACAGAAACACGATAGTAGTATAGCTTTACGAATCGACACTCCGCTCTAAGTCAGAAGAATTCAAAAAATATGTCAAGAATGTAGTCATCAGCGCAGCCTTTTATTTGTAAGCTAGGAATACAACTCAGCCCAACTCTAGACAAGGAAAGATAATGACGGGGCATAATTTCGCTGACTTAAAGGCAGTTAACTTGAAGTCAGCGTTCAGCTGAACTTGAGTTAAGTCAGCACTGAGTTGACGTCAGCGCGGTGGTGTCCCGCCTTTTCTATGTCCTTGTCCTAAGTTGCGCTGTGTTGCATTCTACTGTCGTGATTTACTAACAAGCCATATCAGCAACGCTAGCAATTTTTATTTGCCGCTACAAAGATAGGTGCTATTGGCTTTCCCTCCAAAAACATTTGGAATCGAATATTCAACAACGCAGGTTCTGAAAAAAACAACGAAACTTTGACATTGCAGCGTTTTACTGCCAAATTAGAGGCTTCTATGTGACGGAAAAGATGCATGAGAGGATATGCATTGCAGATGAGAGAGTCCTTATAAAAATGTTCTACAGACAGTTTATAGACATGTTATAGACTCTACTGCCTTTCTATAGATATTTAATCTTGGGTATTTATATTCTATGGAGTGCCTATAGAAAAAAGTCTACAAATGTGTATGGCCACATATTTATAGATTGTCCATAGACTGTCTATAGGATTTGTATGGCCTATAGACTGTTTTCTAGGGTTTGTCCATAGAGAGCATATAGACTTCATAGACAAAAGTCTATGGACAGCCTATATAGACTGCCTAAAAAGTTTTGTAATGGAGAAGCAATGGCCCTAACGCTAGCATAGTTGGGTAAAATCGAAACGAAATGTAGCAGGGGAAGCAGGGATGAGAGGATAAGCTGGGAATGGGTTTCGTAACTGTGCTGTGAAACGGTGGCCGTGGTTGGTTCGGGAAGCGGATAAGTGGAGAATGAGAGAGTAGCCTTCATCCTCATGTGGACGGTTAACCGGCTAGTGCTCGTAAAATTACAGGCTTGAGCGCACCAATCGGTGCGAAGAAAGCAATGTGGGCGATAATTAGGTTAGATCATGAAAGAGCTTTGCATAACGTCATCTCACTTCGTTTTCCGGTTGAATGTCCCTCGGGGATTCTCTTTCCACCTGAAAAAGACGTGAGAGCCATCTAAAGCTAAGCAGTTCTTATTCATCAGTTTCTAAGAGACCACCGCACTAGTTTTCTTTTTTTGCGAACAACGAAAAAAACATTCTTGGAGGACGCTTGTATTAAAAAAAAAATGGAAGCATTTTCTTTAAAAGCCGACGACGAATAAACTGCATTCAAAGTATACCATATACCGATTTTGCAAAAGAACCCTCACTGAAATCGAATTTGACAATACCGATCACGTTCGGCCATGTCAAGCAAGAAAATTCTTTACCCCAGACCTCTTGAGAGAAATACGTAATTCTTCTATGCATGACCTTTACGCAAACTTCTTAATTATTACTATATATCCACCTTTTAAGACTGGTTTACAGCGGCTTAGCCGCTCAATGCACGAATGACACGAGTGGTCGAGTGTTATCGCGCTAGCCTTTTCCGTAGAGAGCTTGGATCAGGCTACTTTATGGTTTATAATTTCTTGCAGTTTCTAAGCCCAGTAATTTCATATGCAACATGATCAGAAATCATGGGAAGTACGATTGAGCAGCCTAAAAGAATTCTTAAAAACATCTGTACCATGTGTACCAGACTGCAATCGAGGTCACGGGTTGTGTGTGTGTCTGTGTGTGGGTGTGTTTGGGGGGGGGGGGGGGTTTCTTTGCGGTATAATTACCCGAATAATGTTCGAACTAAAAGAATTTGTGGAACTTACAAGGAAAACGAATACATCGAAAGAAAAAAGTCTACACATTGAAAAAGAAAGCTCCAAGCTTCTCTGTTAAGCTTTCCTTCCAACAATCATCTAAACGCAGAAACTATAACATAAACAGAACATGCGCAGATATCAAAAATCCACTCTAAGGGGAATAGCGATTCTCTTGGTAACTCATTACTTCTAGTCAAGATGCAATGTATGCTCTGTAAACATAAACAACTGCTTCAGAGGTGAAGCTAGTATATCAAATTTAGCAATAACCCAACATTAGAAAAATAACGCTTTGACGAATTAAGAGTGGCCGAAAAAAGGGAGCCCTTAAATGGAACAAATTTTTTTCTTGTAAAGAGATACATGCCTTTCGACATACAACTTCTTATCATTTCTATTTCTAAGAATATTTTTCTGGGGCAAAAGAAGTATATCGTAATCTCACTATACCAAACAGGAACGAATAGAATTTTTTTCGGCCGGCTGGGCGTGGCGGCGCGGCTTTTGGTATATGATGAAATCGCCGAAAAGGCAAAGCAGAGCTCTATAGTGGACGGAAATCCTGATGAAACGCAGAACATGTTTGTTTGTCAGGAAGCACTTATCTACTGTAGAATTGAGACCACACCATACAATTATAAAAAGGAGCATCATCTTCATGCAATTCTGGAGAGCCTAAATTTTCAACTGAGAGGTGGAAATGGTTTTATTTGTTATGAAACCAAAGACAGCAAACATGACGCCAGACTTAATCCCTAATATTCAGCCATACGCTCATTCCCTTTTTCTTCATAGATATTTTGCAAACAGCGTTCCCTTGAATAAAGCTCTAAAGTTCAGTCCCTGTGCTCTCCTCCAGTCATGCATAAGTCATGTCAGGTGTGCTTACTCCGCTTTCCAGGTGAAGGCCCTTCAGGAGTTCTCTTGCCGCCTGAAAATTAGGTGGTGAAAGATTAATTATTATCGCGAACTAAGCAAGTGTGATTGCCTTATGTTAAATTCCGTGTTCTCAAACAGTCTTCCAAGGTCACGAAAAGGGGTAAAGAAAAAAAGGATTAGTCACAAAGTTCTCGTTCACAAATGTAACTAATTAAATTAAAAAACATGATAATAGGGTTATGGCGCTGAATCTTTTGTATTGGAGGGGATTAAATAGGTTAACCGCAGGGGTGAAATATGGAAGACAACGTTGGGCATTACGCACTTCAAGGTGTCCTCGGTTCATGATTTACGTTTTTAGCAAAGCTGTTTGGTAAACGCCGATAGCTTTTTAAAAATTTAAAAGCTTGTCTTCATTTCAATAAAGATGCAAAACCACAGGCTATCTGTTGCACTTTGAACCTGTGCACTTTTATCTGTGAAAGCAAAATCTATTTTTTTTCACCCAATGCAGTGAAGCAAGGAGTTCAACTCTACTTTCGATTAAGAGGCACTCATCAGCTCTAATTTAATGTTTTAAAGAAGAAAACCTTTCGAGCGCTTCGTGCCTACTCTGCCCCTTCAAATATTTCTCGCCAAGGTAATTTAGCATGCATAACCATGTTCACAACATATTGCACATATGACGGCGCATCTGGGAAGGATTATTTATTGTTGTTATTAGAGTGACCCTGAAAAAACTCGAAAGTCGAAAAAGGAAGAAGTGAATAGCAAGAAGATAGCACTGACAGATTACGTAAGCTTGTTTGGACAGGCTTTCGGAAATGCACATCTCAGACATTTGCACGAACCGTTGCGTGCATGTGCTTGCACTGGTGCAAACAAAATGTACTTTTTACCTGGCTCATATTTACTCAATTTATCTGCTCGAAATTCTTTGGTATTGCGACAGGCGGGCCGTACATTGCGTTGTGGACCGCACATCTCTCAACCGAACACAAAATTTACATGAAGTTTTATGGCATTCTCACTTCGCTTGCCCGTTGAATGCGAATCTGGTGTTCTCGACGCACCTGAAAAGGAGGAAAAGAAAGTCTATGAGAGAAACTGACAGGTGGAAGCGAAAATCGTTGAAAGGGAACATGACCCTGGCCCTGAAAGGGGCACTTGGTGAAATTGGAGGGCAAAGGACGGTTACATCTTAGAAACCAGGCATGGTGGCACAATTAGTGTTTGCAACTTAAAGTACAGTTTATGCAGCGAAAATCTAGAAGAATGATGCGTGGAGAACGACTGTGATTGCTCAACCACTTATTCTACTTACCGGTGTTCTTTCAAGAAGCTTAACATGAGTTAAGTCCTGGCTTTTGAAAGGAGTGTGCATGCTGCACATACGCATGTATACCATTTCGGCCTAAACCATAGCTTCGGCTTTAGGCCCAATAGTTGTTTGCTCATGTTGTACGATTTCATGTTGAAATAAGTGATAATGCATTTTCTTCTCCACTGATAACCTTCCACTGGGTATTAATTTCGGAAAGTGTGAACTCTAGGTTGGGAGACGCGAATGTTCAAATATCAGCTTAGCCCAGGAAAGAAAAATAAAAACATACCCTTCCAACATTCATAGACAGCGTCTATTAAAATTCAGATTCCTTTGATCAGTAGAGTAACTATTTCCGTCGTATATTTCCCGAATGTTTGGCTTTAGAGCGATAGTACCAGCTCCTTCCAGGCCAATAATAATAATAATAATAATAATAATAATAATAATAATAATAATAATAATAATAATAATAATAATAATAATAATAATAATAATTGGTTTTTGGATAAAGGAAATGGCGCAGTATCTGTCACATATCGGCGGACACCTGAACCGCGCCGTAATGGAAGGGGCAAAGGAGGGAGTGAAGGAAGAAAGGAAGAAACAGGTGCCGTAGAGGGGGGCTCCGCAATAATTTCAAACTACGGTTCGGAATATGAGTGGAGCGGCCAGATAGTATGGCTCTAGAGAGTTCCTGGAAAATGTGCGTACTTTCAGCTTTTTTTTTTAGGGAGAGAGAGAGAAAATCGTGGGCCCTCATTCCAGGGGCCCATTGGCTTCTGCCTCCGCTCTTGCCCTGCTCACCAGCGAAAGCTGGTCTTCCGAACTTGAGCTGGACAGAGCCGCGCCTTTTTAATGAGCTTTTATTCGAATAACTATTACTTTTAAAAAGCACATAAAGGGTGTGCTCACTTCGTTTCCCCGCTGAATGCCCCTCAGGTGTTCTTTGGCCGCCTTAAAAAGATCAGCAAAGTGGTTACGCTCAGTATATGTGACATAAACCAGTGGCCTTCCGTTTTGCGTCATAGCCTTATGCACCACCCAGGCTTAAAACATTGCAAAGACTCGCACTTGTAAAAGAGCTGCTCTTCGATGAAATTGCTGTTTTTTTTTTGCCTGTGTAAGTTATGACGGCACTGAGCATCCTGTCTGTCTCGTGGGTACCAAAACTCTCTAATGGATAGCGAGGCACTCCGACTACCTTTGACTGGAGTGAAGCCGGCTTAGCCTACTTCAATGAAGTATTTCGATTCTTTGAACATGCTCCTCAAACGGGCCTGGATCGGCCTTCTGAAACAGTTTATCTTCCTAAAATTCTGGAAATGCGGCTACACGAACGAAATGTGCAAGCTTTCAATGTTCCTAGAGAAAAGAAATCAAGCGTTAGACTTTCACAGGGGTATAAAAGCCAAGTGCAATGCTTCCAATTTGTTACTAATGTGAAGGTAAACAGAGCCGTAGGGTTTCGAACTTAAGCAACCTCATGTTTGTGACACAAATGTGAGGAAATATGCCTGAGCGGGAATCAGATATTCTTGTGCAACACTCGGTAAACTATTCTTACTTCGCTTTCCTGCTGCAGCCGCATCAGGGGAGTTTTGTCCACCTGTGACAAAAAAAAAAAGAAACAAGCCGGGCATCCCTAGTTAAGCCAAGTAACGTAAAGATTAGGATTTTGGAGTTTTGGACAGTGTATATGGCTACATTAACGAGACCGCCACAAGAAGCATGTTTATGAGAATAAAAATTAACTGCTTCTTCCTGTGAGGTTCCTACTATTGAACATCAAATAAGTTCTATAAATAATTCCAATTCCTATTCTTCTGCAGCACGCAAACATCTGAGCGTGCATTTTCGCAATGCGTGCGTATACTGTCAACAATGTGTATCCATCTAGTTCTGTATAAGCGGGCAATGTTTATATAGGACTTCTTTTTACGTACACGATAAAGGGTGAATGCTGTTGAATCTTCCACAAGAAACAGAAATACGTTAGGAATATTTAATATATTCAGGCAGAGCGGTCGTTTAAATGTTCTTCTATGGCACACTGCCGAGGCAGTTGAGGAGCACGGGTAGACAAAGGCGACGATTCGCTCGATGAAACTGTTACAAACGTGTTTCACAAAACGCATGTTTTGCACATGTATTTACCTCATGCTGATATTCTGGCTGTGTGCAGTCGACTCGTTTCGTGAGAGTCTGGGTTGAGTGCATTTCCTTTTGCTTTTCTCGTCTTGACAAGAGAACTCTGCCTATATCTCTTGCCAGTATGCCTTACGGTTCACTTGGACTAGCATTGCATGAAGGTCATGAATTCACGTCAAATGGAATGTAACGGCATTCTCAAGCGTGCTCACACAGCCTCTAAGACGTACAATAGTGAGCACTACATTGCGATTTGCGTTGCCCGAAATTGATGATTGGCATCTTCACCAATACGTTCCATGCTGCCAAAATTCACTTAACGTGAATCAGGGCTGAAATATAAGTCGTAGTTCGTTTACTAATGTTTCGGCAAGAGTGCTTCCTTCTTTCGGCCACAAAAAAACGACTGCTTGTCAAAACATCGGCCAGCTGACTAAGGCGCTCCTTCTGCTTCTTATTCACCGTGTGTTGTCAAGAATCCCATCTTCCCTGCCCTCTAACACAGTAGCAGCGTAGCCTTGGCTCACTTGCCGGTTTTTAAATTATCTTCATGTCGATGGCCACATCGTATTTCTGCACCCCTTTTATATAGTCATATGCTGTGCTCACATACAGTCATATTTAATACCTCGGCCCTCAGCCCACAACAGCTGCGGAGCAAATGGAAGGCAGTCCGACCTGTGACGCTGCAGAGGGTGTTAACAATCTCTGGCTGCGGACAGGCCGCCATTAGGATCATAACATGGCAACCTTTAACGCTATAACAATATACAGTGATGCTAGTCTAGCAGTGCTGTTTGAGAAACCGGCGATTATTAAATGGGATGTCATCGGACTAGTGAGGCTAGGAAGAGTTAAGAGTGCGATTAGGATCAGGCGTACACAGTGCAAAAAAGTGGGCACGTACTATGCTATCGTGGATTGTTCAGATTTTCAGATTGCAGATAATTTTTCTTCCTTTTAGTTGAAAGTTGAAGAGGAGGCAAAATCCATGGACAGATCCCTCATCAACATGATTAGCGGACAGTTTCTTTATAAACCAACCTTATATGAGCCTTCATTGATTACGAGAAATTATTTGACTAGTAGAAACGTCAGCAGTCATGCAGGCATTGCGGAATCAGGGTATAGAAGAGTGTTATGTGAAAATACTGGAAGATATTGCTACGGTTGTGCTTGTGCTTGGAACGCTCGTGCTTGGTGCGCTCGCGCTTGGAAGGCGAAGAGGACGAAGTGCGTTTCTGCGGCTGGGCTTCGCGGGCCCGGTTGTTCGGCTGCGTGGCTGTAAGCTGTTTCCCTGTAAATATATTGTTCCCTTTTGGTGTGCACATCTTCACGTTACATTATTGGTGGAGGTGCGGGGTACAGCCACAGCAAGCACGGAACTCCGCAGCGGTCGTCAGCTCGCCGGCTCTTCAACCATGACCAGCGAAGCGGCCGCTCCGTCGGCGTCCGCCAACCCGGCGTTCATCATTGCCCATCCGAGAGATCCTGGGACCTTCAACGGAACGGACGGCGTCGACGTGGAGGACTGGCTCGCAATGTACGAGCGCGTGAGCACACACAACAGGTGGGACCCGACCCTAAAGTTGGCCAACGTCATCTTCTACCTGACGGGCACTGCCAGGGTATGGTTCGAGACCCACGAGGATGAACTCACCAGCTGGGATCTCTGCAAGCGCAAGCTTTGTGACCTGTTTGGTAAGCCATTCGGGCGTCAGCTCGCTGCGAAGAAGGAGCTCGCATGCCGTGCACAAACGTCCACAGAGTCCTATGTATCATACATTCAGGACATATTAGCTCTCTGCATGAAAGTCGACGCCACTATGTCAGAGTGCGACAAAGTAGGTCACGTGCTCAAAGGCATCGCAGATGACGCCTTTAACCTTCTTGTATACAAGGACTGCGGAACGGTTCACGCAATCATCAAGGAATGCCGCCGGTTCGAACAAGCGAAGAGCCGCCGAATTTCTCCGCAGTTCACGCGGTTGCCGAATACGACTGCGACGTCGTCCTGTGTAGACTCGACTCCACCGAGCCGTCTGCCGACATCTGAGAGCCTGACACGACTTGTGCGCCAAGAAGTAGAGGCAATGTCCCCCGTTGCGTTTCATCCACCCGCAACAGACAGTACTCCAGCAGTATCCCTTATACAGGCTGTCGTTCGCAAAGAATTTGCCAATCTTGGGATTCAACCTGTTTGCTCAGTTAGTGCCCCATATGCTCGCCGCATGTCCCCGGAGCTCGGTTCTGAACGTGCATACTACCTCGACGCAGCCGCAATCCAGATGAATGGAGAACACCTGATGACAGGCCCATCTGCTTTAACTGCTCCCGAGTTGGCCACATGTCTCGACACTGCCGAAGCCGTCCGTCCTCGACCTACAGCCGCTACCCGCCGGGTTCTGCATATTCCCGCCGCTCTCCCTCGCCCTCGGAAACGACCTCTTCTGGCCACCACGCTCAGACCCCGCTTACCAACCGTTCGTCGTCACCTCAGCGCCGTCGATCTCCATCGCCCCGACCTCGCCGCCCTTCGTCGCCGGCCCCATATGCCCGCTCCCGGTCGGAAAACTGATGGCTGCAGCGTCTGGGGGTGATGCTGCTCTGACGACCCGACCAGAAAACCATCCTTTAACTCTTCATGCTCATCGGAACATCCTTAACGTCGACGTGGACGGGGTCCTTGTTACCGCTCTGATCGACACTGGAGCGCACGTCTCAGTCATGAATGCTCGTCTTCGCCGTCGCCTAAGGAAAGTGCTCACTCCTGCCCCCTCAACTGTGGTCCGTGTTGCAGATGGCGGTATGTCTATTGTCGTCGGAATGTGTACTGCTCGTGTTTCAATAGCCGGCCGCCATATTTCTGTGCTCTTCACTGTCCTCGAACACTGCCCTCATGACATCATTCTCGGCCTTGACTTTCTCACCGACCATTCCGCCCTTATAGATTGCGCCACAAGCATCGTTCAACTCGCTCTACCTGTTCCTTCAGAGCCACCGGATCCAATTGTTCACCGACTGTGCACCGCCGACTTTGTCCGCCTGGACCCCGATGCCGCCACTGATGTCCGTTTCTCCTCTGTCCCGCCAGTTCCCGATGGTGACTACATCATTACTCCGGTTCCTGATGTGCCCTTTACACGCAGTGTTGCCCTTGCGCATACAGTTGTCACCATGTCGGCAAATCAAGCGTCCCTTCCGGTTCTCAACTTTGCCTCTTACGTTCAGCCGCTCCCACAAGGTATGTCGCTCGCCACGCTGTGCCCTGCTGCCGAATGCGTCGTATCGGCGGTGAGAAGCGTCCCACCCTCGTCGAACTGCCGCGACTCTGACGTCCCACCGCCTGATGAATATGCAAAAATGATTGCTGCTGACCTCTTACCAGGGCAAGCTCACGACCTTCGGTATCTTCTGTCGTCTTTTCGCGACATCTTTGACTTCGATGACCGCCCTTTGGCTCGAACATCTGTGGTCACGCATCGCATCAACACCGGTGACGCAGCTCCTATTCACAGACGACCCTACAGAGTGTCCAGTACAGAACGCACCATCATACAGCAAGAGGTGGACAAGATGCTCAGTAAAGACATCATAGAGCCCTCGTCGAGCCCTTGGGCCTCACCAGTTGTGCTGGTTAAAAAGAAGGACGGCAGCTGGCGCTTTTGTGTTGATTACCGGCACCTAAACAACATAACAAAAAAAGACGTCTATCCACTCCCAAGAATAGACGATGCTTTGGACTGCCTTCACGGAGCCAAATTTTTCTCTTCAATTGACCTTCGGTCCGGGTATTGGCAAATCTCTGTTGATGACAATGACCGCGAAAAGACGGCATTCGTCACACCGGACGGCTTATATCAGTTTAAAGTTATGCCATTCGGTCTCTGTAATGCGCCAGCTACCTTCGAAAGAATGATGGACTCCTTGCTTCGCGGCATTAAATGGTCCACATGTCTATGTTACCTCGACGATGTTGTGGTTTTTTTCGCCCACGTTTACCACGCACCTCGAAAGACTGGCGAGCATTCTTTCTGTCTTCCGTAGAGCCGGGCTACAGCTCAATTCGTCGAAATGTCAGTTCGGTCGCCGCCAACTCACCATTCTCGGACATCTAGTCGACGCTTCTGGTGTCCGCCCGGATCCTGTTAAAGTTAAAGCCGTCAAGGACTTCCCTATTCCCCAGTCGTCTACGGATGTGCGCAGCTTCGTCGGCCTCTGCTCGTACTTCCGCCGTTTCATCAAAAATTTTGCCGGCACCGCTCGCCCCCTGACCGACCTTCTAAAGAAAGACACCCCTTTTACCTGGGGCCCTGCCCAAGAGGAGGCCTTTTCTTCGCTAGTCGACTTACTCACCTCCCCACCTATTCGGGCCCATTTTGATCCGTCGGCTCCGACTGAAGTTCGCACAGACGCCTGCGGTTATGGGATTGGCGCCGTGCTAGCCCAACGTCACCAAGGGCAAGAACGCGTTATTGCATATGCCAGCCGCCTCCTTTCTACAGCTGAGCGAAATTACTCAATTACAGAGCGCGAGTGTCTAGCTCTTGTTTGGGCTGTAGCTAAGTTTTGACCGTACCTGTTTGGCCGTCCATTCTCCGTAGTGACCGATCACCACGCCCTTTGTTGGCTGTCTTCACTGAAAGACCCCACAGGCCGGCTCGGACGTTGGACGTTGGGCCTCCAAGAGTATTCTTACACTGTTCATTACAAGTCAGGGCGTCTCCATCAAGGCGCCGACTGCCTGTCTCGGCACCCTGTAGAGCCGCCTAATCCTGGAGACAACGACCTCGGCCCGTGCCTCTTCGCTATCTCCGATCTGGTTAACATCGCGGACGAGCAGCGACAAGACTCTTCCTTGCGTATTCTCATTGATCGCCTCAACTGTGCCAGCCGAGATCCTTCATTGCAACTGTTCGTCATTCAGGATGGCGTCCTATACCGCCGCAACCTTCGTCCTGACGGACCTCCGCTCCTGCTAGTCGTTCCCCACCGTCTCCGTTCATCTGTCCTAGCGGAACTACACGACCTACCGACCGCAGGCCACCTCGGCGTCTCCCGCACATACGATCGGGTCCGACGCCGCTTCTTTTGGCCTGGTCTGTACCGCTCTGTTCGGCGTTACGTTGCCTCCTGCGACCTCTGTCAACGCAGGAAGAGACCATCAACGTTGCCTGCTGGCCTTCTACAGCCTATTGACGTACCTCTCGAACCATTCTACCGTGTTGGACTCGACCTTCTCGGACCTTTTCCGACGTCCTGCTCCGGCAACCGTTGGATTGCTGTCGCGACCGACTATGCGACCCGGTACGCTATCACGCGTGCGTTACCAACAAGTTGCGCAACCGATGTCGCCGACTTCCTATTGCAGAACGTAATCCTTCACCACGGCGCTCCACACATATTGCTGACGGACCGCGGCCGCTACTTTTTGTCCCGAGTAGTTGACGATATCCTCCGGTCCTGTGGCACGCAGCATAAGCTCACTACAGCTTACCATCCCCAGACGAACGGGCTTACCGAGCGCCTCAACAGGACTCTGACCGATATGCTATCCATGTATGTCTCGCCCGACCACCGCGATTGGGACGTTGCCTTGCCTTATGTAACATTTGCTTATAATTCGTCGCGGCATGATACCACCGGCTATTCTCCTTTCTACCTTCTTTTTGGTCGGCATCCTGCGCTGCCATTGGATACATTACTACCGAGTTCTACTGCCTCGACCTCAGAGTATGCACGTGACGCCATCTCCCGAGCAACTATGGCCCGTGAAATCGCCCGAGACCGGCTCACCGCATCTCAGACCTACCAGAAGTCAGTTTACGACCGCCGGCATCGCCCAGTACACTATCCGCCGGGCTCACTCGTCCTCCTTTGGTCTCCTTCTCGCCGTGTAGGTCTCTCTGAGAAACTTCTACGTCAGTACAGTGGCCTTTATCGAGTTCTCCGTCAGGTGACCGACGTGACCTACGAGATTACACCTCTTCATGCTCCGACGTCGTCCACTAGCCCTTTGACTGACGTCGTTCATGTAGTCCGTCTCAAACCGTACCACACGCCTGCTACATCATCCACTTAGCACCGGGACGGTGCTTTTGCCGCCGGGAGTTATGCTACGGTTGTGCTTGTGCTTGGAACGCTCGTGCTTGGTGCGCTAGCGCTTGGAACGCGAAGAGGACGAAGTGCGTTTCTGCGGCTGGGCTTCGCGGGCCCGGTTGTTCGGCTGCGTGGCTGTAAGCTGTTTCCCTGTAAATATATTTTTCCCTTTTGGTGTGCACATCTTCACGTTACAATATATATAGGAACTGTACAGCTACCATAGTCCTGCATAAATTCAGCAATAAAATTAGAATAAAGAAAGCTGTCAGGCAAGCAGACAGGGTCACGCAAATTCTATTCATCGCCTGTTTACAGGAGGTATTCCGAGGCCGGGATTGGGAATAGTTGGGGATAAGAGCTAATGAAGAATACGTAGGTAATCTGCGATTAGGTGATGACATTGCCTAGCTGAGTCACTCAGGAGGTGAAATTCAAAGCATGCTCAAACAGTTGGACAGGCACAGCAGAACGGCGGGTCTAAAAATTAGCACGCAGATACCCAAAGTAATGTACAAGGCTCTCACAAGGGAGCAGCAGTTCACGACTGGTAGCGAGGTGCTAGAAATGGTAAGAGAATACGTCTTCTTAGGCCAGGTAGTGAGTGCTAATCCGGATCATGAGAGGGAATTGCTAGAAAAGTAAGAATGGAGTGCAATGCATATGACAGGTTCTCTCAGATCACGTATGACCGTTTAGCAATATCCCTCAAGAGAAAAGTCTACAACAGCTGTATCTTACCGGTACTCACCAACGGGGCAAAAACGTGGAGGCTAACGAAAAGGGTTCAGCTTAAGTTAAGGAAAACGCAGTTTGGTATGTAAAGAAAAATTATAGGCTTAATGTTAAGAGACCGGAAGCGGGCAGAGCGGGTGAGGGAACAAACACGGGTTAATGACATCCTCGTCGAAATCAAGAAGAAGAAAAGTGCTTGGGGAGGGCATATAATGCGAAGGCAAGATAACCGCTGGTCCTTAAGGATAACGGAGTGGATTCCAAGAGAAAGTAAGCGTAGCAGGGGGTTCCCCGCCGCGGTGGCTCAGTGGTTAGGGCGCTCGGCTACTGGTCCAGAGCACCCGGGTCTGAACCCGACCGCTGCGGCTGCGTTTCGATGGAGGCGAAACGCAAATGCACCCGTATGCTGTGCGATGTTACAGCACGTTAAAGATCTCCAGACGGTCGACATTATTCCGGAGCCCTCCACTAAGGCACCTCTTTCTTCCTCCCTTCTCTTAGTCGCTCCTGTATTCCTTCCCTTACGGCGCGGTTCAAGCGTCCGCCGAATTTTTGATTTTAGCAGGCTGTGGCAGAAAGTTAGGTGGGCGGTTGAGATTATGAAGTTTGCGGAGATACGGTGGCCGCAGCTTTCAAAGGACAGGGTTAATTGGAGAGATATGGGAGAGGCTTTTGCCCTGCAGAGGGAGTAGTCAGACTGAAGGTGATGATGATGCAATATCTCAAACAGGCATCTTACCCTTTTCACGCTACCTTGAAACAATTTTAAGGAAAACTTTTGAAAGCAACCGCGTACTTATTTTCTTCTTGCTTCCTTATTTGTGAACCCTTCTGGCAATATGGGGCCACGCATATAAGCCCAACACAGCAAAGTCCGCTTGGATGAAGCTGAGAGAGTAAACCAGTCAGCTGCACTAAGTCGGTGCATCACCAGTGAGCATGGTCAAATGAATTCTTGTACAAATGAACAGGAGCAGGTCTAAGGAGATGCGCAAAACAGCCAGGGCTTGCCTTACTGTGCGAGCCCATAGTTCGAGTGAAACCGCCTCAGGTGGTTTCACTTGAACTCCACGTGAGCCCATCTTAAAGTGCGCTACCTATCCCTCTAGCGGAGGCTATCCATTGTATTTCCCTCTGGTTTAAGCATTTTCTATAGGTAGTCTGACGAAATACTGCTTATTTTTGCGATCCGTTAAGAACATACTGGTTGTGCTATGTTATTGCCAAATAGGCGACCGCGATATGTGAGGACCTTCCATATAAATGTAGATGGGGGTCTACTTTTTATTTAGCGCCTGAAGCAAACGTTGCGAGCTAGGCTACTTGTCAATGAACGGGCTATCTTTCGGGGAGGGGTGGGGAGGAGAGAGCTCTGGGCGCGATCGAATTAACGGCCTGCGCAAGGTGAGCTGGGGTGGACTTTACCATGAAGTGTACGGTAGAGTGGTAATACGCATGCCGTACTCTCAACACTGTCAAAATCCTTCCTAAAAGGAAGTCGAGTATTCTCTTATTTATATCACCAGTGCAGCTTCCGCTCTCCATAGTTGCATCATTTTAGTGTACTAAATGCTCTGCTGAAGAAATGCCTACATTACCTTTGGTTGCATTGGGCTTATTTCCTTCCATCAAGAAGATCGCTTCGTCCGAGCTCAGACGGTTCAATAGGAAACTTCTTTTACTTCACAAGCACGCAGAAATCGTTCCAAAAATTGTTCTTTCTTCTCGTTCTTCCAGAGCACAACAGGATTTCAAGATTTTCTTTATTTCCTCCGTCTAACAATATTTTAAAGAGATGTAAAAATATTACTAATTATTCAAAGCAGGCAGTATAATTTCATGCCCTTAAGGGCGCATTTTTTGTGTCTAGAACTGGTACCCTTGCTGCCCCAAATGCGTGCAAAGTACGGCACCCACACCGATACTGTGGCTAGTGATGGCTACAGAGGCGCCCTTTAATAACTGTCTTCAGCGCTTTGCTGAGAGCTCAGCAGTCTCATAGGTCTTGAATGTTTTAGTATTGCAGAAATATCTTACAAATAAATGCATGTATTTATTGCCCACCACAGCAACCGAGACGAACAGTAAAACCTTTTGGATTTCCTATGAAGTTTTCCGAATGTCACTCAATTTACTTCTCACTATTCGACAAGTAGGACATGCGGTTAATTTATTTTTTCTATTCGTTTTTGCAAACAGAACACTATATAAATATTTGAATAAGTTTCAAAAGAAATGTAGTTCTTTTAAAGCTCTTATTAGCCTCCTCCCTTCCTTCCACTTGATATTATGCTTGTTACATGTAAGTAAAATAACCGGGTGTCCCAGCTAAAGGTAACTTGGCTTTTAAATGAAATGGTGTGGCCTAACCTTGTCAAACGAACTAACGGCTGTTGAAAGTAACGTGGCTTAGTCTGGAGTGCATTTTCGTTCTCCAATGTTAACTTTAAGGAAATAGTAAAGAGCGCATGTTTAAATAACGCCCTTCAAGAATATCAATATGGAAGTTGTAGACAGTCCTCTGAACAGCTAGCTGGAACGTTTGAACCAAGGTACCATTTGCGCAGCTTTATTTATGGGCCCTCAAAAACGGCCACCACGTGATAGCTTCTGGCGCATATCTCTCACCCAGTGCATGCGGAGAGCCGAATCGGAAAGAGCGCTCCAGAGAAAAGGGGATAAAAGCGGCTAGTAAAAAAATAGCCATTTTATGTAAATGCTGCCCTGTTGCAAACAATTCAGCCAGCTATTTTTCAAGGCAATGCACAATTTTTGAATTCTTTTATTATTACTAATTATTAAAACAGCGCGAATAAGACAAGGACGCAAAATTCACGTGTGCGTCGGCACTGCCTTGTACTGAGGTTTAATGTTCACATATCCACTTATATACGCAGATAATTGAGCATCTGTGCCATTCAATTCAGTTGTAAGACCGCGCCTGTGTGCACGTCTCTTCTTGCGTCTTTGTATTTTTCGCGCTTGTTCAAGAGCGATGACCCACCAACTCGCCCAAGCTTGTACATCGGCATTCTGAATTGTAACTCTGTTCCTGAAGGTAACATTTCATAAGTTCGGTAATAAGTCTTCAGTGAATATTTAGCTTTGGAGAGAGAAAAATTCTGGAGGCTAGACCATGCGACTGAACAGCAGGCGTTTGGTTTCACTTGGCCAGGACACTCCTGCGTTGTTGAAAGCTTGGCTACCTTTAGCAGAGACACCTGGTATAAATGAAGCTTCTCCTGCCGTTCAAAGGAACATATTTTCGACCACGCGCCGTGACCTTCTCTCCTCTGCTGCATCCGTGCGCATTTCATTCACAGTTTTCATTCGGCGCCACGTGATTCAACAGTCTCCTCTTGATGGCTATTCTCGAATGTAGACTTAATTTGCTTGCAAAACGCCAAACAACAGAAAGTTTAAATTTCGGTTCCTATTAGGCGGTGTAACACCCCAGCCATTAATTTCCATTGTCTTCTAAGTCCGCTTTCATCAAGATCGAAAAAAAAAACGCCAGTGGAAAAAGAAGGGGAAAATCCCAAGAAGAACTTTGACGCAGTAATTGTGTAAGCTTCTCTGGCACGAAGTACAGTCGAAAACAAAATATTTGTCTTAAATTCAGGCATACGTGATGAAGGTTCTGTGAGGTGCAGTAATTGAGTGTCAGTACATGAGGCAGATATTATTACCCACACACAGCCGGCCTCTTTTGTACGGCTGAATCATTTATTTTGTCTGCGTCCATTCGAAACTTTCTCCAGTCTTTATATTTGTGTTGACTTTGACAGATGACCTTTTCCCTTCCGCACGTCTTGTTCAAATTTGCCCCTGAAAAGAAATGCAAAACACCACACCTGTCACATACCAGCGAGGTGTTCGATGGGGCTTATTTCACTTTAGTTTCCTGACGCAAGAATATAAGGTGTTAAAATAGCAGTACGTTTCGTGGCATCCTTGTCTTGTTTGTACATCAAATAAGTAAAACTTTGCAAATTGCTTTATGTAATGAGTGCCGAACCTACTTATAGCCACCCAAAATACTTGTATTTCTTCCGCTTAAATGCGTTGTTTCGTTCTGCATTCAGCAATGCTCTGAGCTTATTATGTGATTCTTGCTATTCTGACCATCCACGAACTCACGAACATTGTATCAATTTCTTTGCTTTTTTTATTAGACTAAGGCAGTTTTGGCACTATTATTTCCCGCATTGCAAATAGCAAGCCCCTGTAAGTGATAGCGGCGAATGTAACAAGAAACTTCTGAATACAACTATTAAGGCCGTTTTCTCATGTCCAAAGGCATAACGTCCACTTCGTTTTTTGTATACAGAGTAAGAAAAGAGCGTAAATAGGAATGGTTATTTCGAATGATGTTATTTAGCAAACGTAGGAATGTTTATAAGATTAGTGGTTTCATGAAATACTTTGCTACATAACAGGTACAACATGTGCTATTGTCACCTGATAAATGAAAGTAACTGCCGTATAACATTTATTGTTTTTACTGTGGCTGCTATATAGTAGGTATATGGTTGCTAGCGGTATAGAAAGGCTTGATCACTAAAGCCATGCTTGATGCGTTTCTAGTGGTGTGTATTAGATTGTCAATACTTCTAAGGTGCTAAAGAGCGAAATGCTTAGAAAACCGTAAAGATACGCAGTGCCGCTGTGGAATGTTCTTTTGTGTTGAACGGTTTAAAATATGCATTGTCAGTAGGCTTAGTAAGGAGATATTGAGCAAGCGCTTTGCATTGTACGCGGTGTGAATCAAAACGCAATGCAAATATGAAGGCTAGATAAAGAATGATTCGTGACTTAATGAAATATGTAAAAAAACATAAATTTTTTAACTGAGGGGAGGGAAGAAAGACAACCATTCTTTACAACAATATAATTTAAATGTTGAAAACATTTAGAGCTGTAAAATGTTCGATATCGGCTGCCTTAATTTGCATGCTAAAATCTTACACCTTCTATCCAACACAAAGCTCGTATATTCAAGCTTAGAGCTAACGGGCGATTTCGATTACAATATTTCTGAAGACGAAGGTACCTAGAGAATACTCTCAAGTAAGCCGCCTTTTACGTCATGTTTTACTCTTTCAAATGAGCTTCTTTAAGAGTTAGGATGGGCTTTAATTTGAAAAAAGACAAGTAATTTCTTGGTCAGTTCGCTGAAAATGACTGCCACGTCTCCCTGACGCAAAATGATTCGCAATGTACGCCTTATCCCACATAGTGCGTTTGACGCACTTTGGCAATCTTGAATTGAACTGCAGCATATTATTATGAATTTGAGAATCCTTCCCCTTAGATATGACCTATACGCAGGCTGCTCTAATTGGACGCGGCCTTGTCTTCACAAATATTTGTGTTCAGAAGTGTCCTAACTGCACTCTGTATAGGTGCAGCGAAGACACTTCAAAATACACAGAGCAAATTTGAGGAGTCATTTGCCATTACGACTCTCCGCGCACCGTTATGAATTCGCACAGAAAATTTATATCAGTTGCAGTTATAGCTTTCTGAACTGCCATGATTTGTCCAAAACGCATGGAACTCTTCTCCCACTGCTGATCTCCAAAAATAGCAAAAACTCATATATATATTTTTTCAAATTGAATTGGACGGCGGATTGTTTTGCCGCGACCGCTTCCGATATATCTTATCTTTCGGTCCCCATCACGCAGGATTCGGTGGCTGGTAGCATACCTTGATTCTTTTCTCTTTATTCCCAGTTCCCCTCGGCGTGTCTCTATTTCGAATGAAATGCCGCGTTTTCCGTAGAATTAATTCGATACATTTCTCATCCTTTGCATTGTGTGCGCACGAAAATAATAACGCTTTTTGGGGAACTTACAGTAATCGTCTGGATGGCAAAGTTGGAAGTAAACGAAGGTATCTCGTAGTTGTCGCAACCAGGATCTCCCACCAACAACTCCATCTTCCCGTAGCCGGTAGTGATGAAGAAAACATTCTGTTTCCTATAGACTCGGATATAGTCCCAGACATCAGAGTTTGGCGCTGGAATGAAGCCATAGACGCCCGGCGCCACTACGCCTATCCTGCACGATCAAGAAGATAGAAGTGTAAAGCACACGAAGAAGAGCGAAAACAAAACACTAGCAAAATGAAAAAAAAGTTGGGGGCAATTAAGTTCACCTCAAGCCTTCGCCTATATAGTCGTGCTCTGATGACGGTCGCTCGGGGAGCCCCTGGCGCACCCTATTGCAGACATCGAAATGCTTGCTGCCGTCACATACTGATTTATTTCACATCATCGTCCGAATTAAGAGGTGAAGCTAATTAGTGAGCCTAATTATTTAAGAGTTCCTGTAATGCAATTCGCATAGGGTGTGGTGTGAGGTACTCGTACAATGCCCTCATTTATCCCGCCGAAGTAACCTTCTTGGGCAATGCAGAGGTAGCTTGCCTGACTCCCAGCCGAAATCAGAGCGGTTAGATTCCACACCTATTTAGAAAAGCGAAATTGCTTTTCTATGCCACTACCCTTTTAACCAATCATGATTTTCGGGTCACAACGACGCCTCCGCTGGTTTTTTACCGAACGAGATCTTTAAAGCTATCCTTTTAAAATAGACGTCCGTACTTATTGTGGTCGTTGTTCTTAATTGCAGCAACGCTGCGCTAGATTTGTTGTCCATGACTATGAAAATTTTCTTGATATTCATAACATGACTCCAATATTTCAGTGCTGACAGGCCTTGCACTGAGCACTTTCACCGCAGCCGAGTCTTATAAATGTTAATGTGTCACCGCAGTGGTGGCCTGATGGCATGAGCATCCGCAGGGTATGCAGGACATGTGAGGCTGGATACCCAGTGCTACCGGGTGCCCACTGGTATTCAAATGAGAACAAGCGTTTCCCTGGCTTAGAGCTAGATTTATTTCGTGGTTACTTTATTTTGCTTTTTCCGCCAAAATTTTCATCTTTGAGCTGATTTGACGCTCATATTCATTTTTACTTTGACTGAGGCCTCAGCTTGCACAGTACCCGGTTAAATGAAGATATATAGGAGAGGCATTTGCCTTGCAGTGGGCATAGTCGGGTCGATTATCATAATAATAATGACTTGAGCCTGTCTTGAATCTATGTAGTGCAGGCTTCCCTACCTTTCGATGTTGCTTTGAATTTAAATTTTTGAACCTACAAAAAAAAAATCATGGGATACGCTTGTGAAGAAAGGGCTTTTGCCTTACCTCATGCAAGCCTATGCACATTAGTCATGGCGCTCTTTGACCGAACTACCCTTGCACTATGAAAAATAAGTCTGCATCATTTACATTTCGCTTGTCCTTGCCAATGACTCTACCAGCCACTGGCTTGTAACCAGACAGGGCACTCACATTAGACTAATGCGGGTCGTCTTGAATTTGTTTGTGACGAACCTGCTTTCCATGTTGATGATAATGACGAATCCCCAGTCACTTGAATCTGAGTCCTTATCATAACAGCCTTAAACTGCCCCGTTTGCAAACCTTAAGTGGGCCCCAGGCCGCGCACTGGCCGGAAATTCGCTTTACTCCCGAGTTTGCCTGCAGTCATTTGCATCATTGCAGTCAGTGGATTTCTACACGCTTCGCCCTGTAGTCCCTCTCCGAGCAATCGGAGCCGCTTCCCTAACCGATTGTAGCGACAAGCCCCCGCAAGTAAATTCTTCCTTTCTTCTTCGATTTCTGGGAGTGGCGTGGTATAGGTTAGACGTATACACCATAGCCCCTCCTCGGTGGATATTTTTGTTGTTTTTCGCTTCTCCGTGAATTTACAGCGGCTCTTCTGTGCCTTTGCCGATGTGAACCTGTCGTCCAGAGACAGTGCATCACGATGCATCTCGCTGTACCAGAAACGCGGTTATCAAAATTAAACGGCTGAGGCACAGAAACTTGCAAGCAGTTTTCTGCAGATACGGGACGATGGCCTCCGTGTTAAAATTAGTGGGAAGAGTAAGAAGTAAACGATAAATGAATCATCGTGTTCCGTTTTCGTGCGCAGACAAAAATGAACGAGCGCAAGAAGCTAAAACGCGTAATATTTTATCGGCACCAAAACCACAACAGAAAAGACCGAACCTGCATTGGCAAGAACACATCGAAAAGGTGTGCAAAAAGATAGCTTTCAGCTGTCACGCACTTATTCAGGCAATGCAGTATTTTCCGTAAAATGTACTCCGTTCCTTGTACTTTTCGCTGTTTCACTGTAACATGAGCTACTGCTGCGAATCTTGGGGCCAAATATACAAAACCTATTTAATTCCCATACAGAGACTACAGAAGAGAGCATTGCAGGTAATTGGCCATGCGTCTTCAAACAATAGCTGCAGTTGTCTATACAAGGATCATCGCATATTATCATTTGAATGCATGCTTAATTGCAAACTATGCGTATTGGTAAATAATATTATTATTACTAATACTCGTCTGCCAATAAATTCTTTCTTATTACCGTACCGTAACACAACACATGCATTAAATGGAAATTTCAATTTTCCTGCCTGTCGCAATGTATACCGGGAACGCTTGGTTCAATTTTCCGGTGCAAAAGTCTGGAATACAGTGCCTACTAATGTGAAGCTTGCAAATAACTTTAAGGTGGGCTGCAAGTTTTCCTTTATTAACAATCAGGAAGGGCCCTGACCTCCACCCTTCTTTTTTTAACGGTTTGGTGACCTTTATGAACTTTTCTTTCCTGTTCCTTATCGCTCTGTGCGTTTTTTTAAGTGTTGCTTCAAATGCGCATTTTGTTTCAAGGTATTCTTTATTACTGTTTGTGCTTCTTTTCTTTTTTCCTATTTTATAAATTTTTGCTCATTACGGCTGTCTGGCGTACTTTATTTTAGTTATGTACTGGACCGTTTCACTAGCCGCACCGCTATCGGTCCAAATATTTTTACATGTAATGCGTTGCACTTTCAAAATAAAGAATGCTTTGACTTTGAAAGCAAGTAGTAGAGCGGAAGGCGCGTCAGTCATTCGCCTGTGAATCACAAGGGAAGACCAAGAGAACGCCAGTAGCAGTATTGCCACCGCCGCGCCTTGGCTGCCAGTGGACTTAACGGGAAGGGCTTCTTTGTTGAGAGATAGCGCGAACAGATCTTATTTCCTTCCGTAACGGATCTGAATCCCTCAGGCCGCGCATGATTGACGGTATATGGTTTATGAGTGTTTAACGTCCCAAAGCGACTCAGGCTATGAGAGACGCCGTAGTGAAGGGCTCCGGAAATTTCGACCACCCGGGGTTCTTCAACGTGCACTGACATCGCACAGTACACGGGCCTCTGGAATTTCGCCTCCATTGAAATTCGACCGCCGCGGCCGGGATCGAGCCCGCGTCTTTCAGGTCAGGAGCCGAGCGCCATAACCACTAGGCAACCGCGGCGGACGCGCATGATTGACGATATGCAAAGACCATCAAGAGGGCACTATCTACACACTCTTTTTGTTTATTTGAAATGTCGAGACCCACTCAGGTGCTCGTTTTTATGTCTGTTCTTGCTGGCTTGCATATAAATTATATACCAGAGCACTGCTTCTTATCTCTGCGGGAAGTCTAATGAATAAATTGTTTACTAGCACTGAGTTTTGTTATTGCGCTTCAACTAATTCTATCTCATGCACGAGTTTTTTTTTATTCATCAGTTTTTTTTTCGTTCATGAAGAAAGTTTTCAAAAGAAACACATTCAATTCAGCATTCAACAGCATACATTTCTTAAATATGCATCAAGTTATTACGACCGCATCATTACTGGAGTAAATATCTTTACGTTGCACAGGCTCTAAGATGGTAGCTATGTAACGGGCCTTCTTTTTATATGCGAAACGCAAGTACATTACTTCACATTTCACTGCAACGTAAAACCGGCTCCTAAATTCTATCTAGATAATTTCATGCAGAATGTATACCAGGAACAGAAAACTCACGTTTCTCCAGCCTGGATAATTCCCCAGTATAGCACAACAGGATCAATCCATTCACGGGTGAAGGCGCGAATGAACGGCGCCTGCAAAAAGTTATCAAAAAGCCACTACGTCCAGTGGCCTCTACGTAGACTAATACATTCTAACGACTAATAAGTTATAAGGTAAGGGCGAATTGAGGAAGGCACAAAAACAAGCTACGCATGTACAAAATAAGTATTTTCTCAGCCTTGGAAGTGGTCCGCTGGTGAAGCGCTAAGGCTCTGGTCGCACTGAATGCAATTTTTTATTTTAGCTTAACTTTTGTGACATGTTTCGGGTGTAATTAGATAAGTTTCAGGCTAGTAAGAAATTTTTCCTTAAACGAATGTTTCACTCAGAAAGGCTTCAATAGTAGTGAGGACTTCTAGCTCAGTTATTTTAATACCTGGAATGCCCAGATTGCGCGCCTGATTGGTGCAAGGAAGGGTGCTTTGATTCCAGTGTCACCATTGTGGTACGAAGACTCTGGCTTTCAGGCCCCCTATAGTGCGAGAATAGCAAAAGGATAAGTTGTGTAAGGCTGAACTCAGCCTGCAAACACTTGCAACCGCAGGAAGGGGGGTGGCACGGAGTGATGAAAGCGGCCACAAACAATGTTCTTTGGCACCATGTGCAGGTTACGACGAAGGAATGGAGAGTTTACGCACTAAGCTGTATTTCCATGCCGTGACAGTCGGTGCCAAATTGAAAAGAGCATTCGGATCAATTGCCATTCTGCCGAAGGAATTCAAGGATCTTAATAGCGCTTTGATCCCTCACTCCTCCCTTCCATACACTAAGTATGGCATGGCGGTATCATCGCACAAAGCGGAAATTCGCTCATTCTTTGCCCTACTCCGAAACCTCGGACCCTCCGACGCAAGTAACGTACGCCAATGGCGCGTAAGCCTGGCAGAGAAAATCATAAAATGCTAGGCAGTCGATTGCCGTGTCCCCATAGCTTGAGCAATCCTTTCTACAACCGCGCAAAAATTGGTATCCGTCCATCCATAGGTACTGAATGGGTGGCTTACTTCGCGTCATCAGTCTTGTTACCAATATGCCTCATTCTTTGTTGTTGCATACAGTAGCCGCCGCTTCTTCCATCTAAAAATTTTGAACAACTAATCGACAACAAACCAACTGTATTAGTCAACCATCATCAGACCATGCTCCGTCGTCTCTTCGCGACAGCATTGTTGAAGATGATGTCCTCCCGCCCTGAGGCATAATCGGTATATCAGTAGATGCTAGCATCTAGGGCTGAGAAATCATGACAGTAAATCATTTCCCAAGATATCACGTGTGGGTCCAGACTCAGTAAGCCTCCTTCCTCCTTGGCGTGTAGCTGATCTCTGCTCAGGGGGCGCATTCTTCAGTGGATGTGGTTAGCACGCTTTCTATAATAAGCATTGCTATCCGCACCAACGCCCTTCGGGTAATACGCTTTCCACGACGCGCCAGCAGCAGTCCAGTGATTTCTCAAAACAATCATCGTCTACCGGCTCGCATATCCCAGTAGATGCTTACTGAATGGTTCCCACGTGACCTCCTGAGTTTTCTAAGCCACGCGGACTGTGAAATCCGCTTGCCGTCGCCTCCTCACTCCGGATGATACCACCCTCCTCATAACGAGAAAAAGCAGCACAGGCGCCCCATACATGCTGCAGTTCCTCCCCCGCAGTCTCAACTGTGCAAGCATAATTCGAATCGTGTTCTTCTCCTAACCGCTGCTGCCCATTCCGCTTAGCGCGTGCGCATAGGGGCTGTGCCGCCTAATAGCGCCCCGCTTTTTCACCTGGTTACCTCCGGCTACAACTTGGAAAAAAATTGTGGCTCCAATCTAGGCTGTGAAGGTGGTTGGACAGCGAAGCTATCCTCTTTGCATTCAATTTTTAGTCTGGCGTTTTTTGCTTACGACAACGACACGAAAGCGTAACCATAATCTTTACCGCGAAACACTTGCGGGGAGAAGGAAAGTAGTTCGCAATATTTGTAGTTGCCGTTGTACATTACGCGGTTTGAACTTCACAAGAGGGCTTCGAATAACGTCAAACCCTTTCGAAAGAGCCGTAAACGTAATGTCTACCGGAACGCGTAGTTGTAACTGTCGGCACAACGCGTCGGAAATACTCCTTCCCTTACGGTGTGGTTTGGGTGTCCACCGACATATGTGAGACAGGCGTCATTTCATTTCCTTAAAACCAATTTGCATTTCGTTTTCCTTGCCTTACGGCGCGGTTCGGGTGTCCGCCGAGATATGTGCGACAGGCGTCATTTCGTTTCCTTAAATTGTTTAACGGGCAAGGCGTCGCGCCGAACGGACGATGGCGTTCCGTGGACTCCATGCAACGCGCTGTCGCGTTCCACTCTTTGCAGTCCTGGGGTTTTTGCTGACCACGACACGAAAATATGTATGGAGGGTAGAGGTACACAGCTTCGGTGTAATAGGCCACCCAGCGGGCAGGTGAGCAGTGGTGAAGTGGCACAAGGCAGGTGTTATGACAAGTGTTGACATTGGTGGGATTTGTGTTGCTTGGGTTGGTTTGCGACCCAGGTTGCCCTTCTCGAGTAGCCTCAAATGGAATTCCCCCTGACACGGTGGGCAAGTTGCCCACCACCCGAAGGGCAGGTGAGCAGCCTGCAACAAAACAGACTTGAGACAGACAGCCAGACAGACAGACGGACAGACAGATGGATGGGCAGACAGACAGAGACGTGTGGATAGAAGACATACAGACGGATGGAGAGACGGACGGACCGACAGATGGATGGACAGACAGATGGAAAGACAGACAGATGGAAAGACAGACAGACAGACAGAGACGTATGGATAGAAGACATACAGGCGGATGGACAGACGGACGGACCGACAGATGGATGGACAGAGAGACAGATGGATGGACAGACAGACGGAAAGACAGACACAGACAGACAGACGGACAGACAGATGGATGGAACAGACAGACGGAAAGACAGACACAGACAGACAGACAGACGGACGGACAGACAGACGAATAGATGGATGGGCAGACAGACAGAGACGTATGAATAGAAGACATACAGACGGAAGGACAGACAGATGGATTGAAAGACAGACAGACGGACAGACAGACAGACAGACAGACAGACAGACAGACAGACAGACAGACGGACGGACGGACAGACAGACAGACAGACAGACAGACAGACAGACAGAGAGACAGACAGACAGACAGACAGACAGACAGACAGACAGACAGACAGACAGACAGACAGACAGACAGACAGACAGACCGACCGACCGACCGACCGACCGACCGACCGACCGACCGACCGACCGACAGACAGACAGACAGACAGACAGACAGACAGACAGACAACGCCCAAATGCGAGGAACTAAATAATTAGTTTGCGAGGAAAGAAATACGAATATAGGGATATTTACGAGTTGCCTGTACGAGTGTGAAACGCACGATAATACTCCCATGGGCACAGGGAATGCCGGCATGTGGTCGTTATAGAGATGTAGGGAGAGGCACGCGACGGTTCTGTTCATCAGGTACTCCGAGATTCGCACTCCTGGAAACGAAGGAAGTGCGTGAAACGAAGATGAAAAGGCCATTGTCACTTTTTAAGCTTGGCGCCGTGCAGAATTTTGATCGCAACAAGAAGCCTTGGGCACATTGTGCGAACTCAAAATTATGCGTTTTCAGAACCTCAACGAATAGAAGGAATCGGTGTTTTTATAATGACGCCTGTTTTGTAAATGCGATTAATACAATACCCACAAAGCGAAAGTGATGCAAGTGAAAATAATCCGCAATATTTATTTCCTGAAAGTGATTTTAGATGTCCCGCGCCGGTGCCACTTCCCAACTCGTAGCTGGCCCCGACCCGCCGAAGTGTACACATTTTCTGCCCTCGCCTGTTCTTCTGGAGGGCTTTGCAAAATTTTTATAGGGCATCATACGCAATTTTATTGGAATGCTGTATATCAGAAAATTAAGTTGCTTATTGTTTGTTTTCGGCATTTTCGAAGCCTGCCTTTTTATGCTCAGACAACTAAAATGAGTATTAACAGATCTTGACTTCTAGCATTTTCCTGCTACTGTCTCCTACATGGCATTAAGACTGAATGACTAGAAGACCTACTGAAACTATCAATTGTCCAAAAATAAACGAAATGGTTTAATTAATAAAACCATAAAGACAATAAACCGTCCCACGCACACTAACCTGCATAAAGTCAATAAAACAGCGACATTGAAGACCAACATGTTACTGCCCCTTGTAGCCACGCACTTACCACTCCAAGAAAATGCTACCTCATTGACTACGTCATCAGCAACCAGGCACTGGGAAAAGAAAAGAAAAGAAAAACAGGAACCTGTTATACGCAGTAAATTTCGCTGAGCATTTTTCGTTCGTCACACATTATCAAGGAAAGAAGAAATTCTGGCCGCATCTATATAAAAAAATGAAGAAAAATGGCGGCACAAGAGGTACCCAGCTCTGTAGCATGTGATGGACGGAACCATATTCATTTTCAAATTCAAAGTCAGAACAGATATGAAAATTTCTAAGTATTGTTTCGTAAATATTTGATCAAGAACCAAGGTTACAAAGCTGCCAACTCTCTATTAGAATCACGTCTGTGCTAGTATCTGCGTGAAAAATACCATCGGCGCATTTTCAGCTTAGGTCTGCATTATGTCACGGCAACGAAATGACATTGTTTCGACCGCCCGTAAAAAGATTTTTACTTGATGGCTTATTACCGTCTAAACTTTATGATCGGTGTGGAGGAGGTACTGATGGGTTTTCGCGCGGATTGCTCACGCGTGCAGAAGCGCAGACAATGGTACGCCATCATCTGATATCTTGAATGGCGCAGAAGGACAGTTTTATAGGCTGTAGAGGACTAAAAACAAGATATGGTAAACTCTTGAAATATCCGCAAGGAGGCTTGGAAATGACCATAATAGAATTATAAAAGAACTGTTATGATAACCACTATGTACAGCATCGCCATCCAAAGGTGAGCCCACTGTGATCCTCGAGGATGAGTAAATTAAATTTTATTTACTTCTTGAAGGCGCTGTAATGAACATAAGCGCTATAGTAAGGTAATTCCGCTTTATTCACGGTGGGAATAGTGTGAGTCCTAAAACATTCGTTTCTCTCTTAATATGCAAACTCACATGGTCTATAGTGTCTTGTTTGCGTATACCAATGCGTTACTTGTTATTCTTAGTTTTGTTTTAATAACAGCAATGATACCTAACAGAAAATATTTAATTTGAAGCCTTTTTTAACTTAATGTTAACCGTTAGCAGCTGGTTCTGCACAGTATATGAGAGTAAACTAAAATAAAGTTCTCGTCTCAGTCGTTTAACTCGAGTATAAGTAGGAAGGTAACTCGGTTAGAGGGAGCGGGTTAGATTGACCATACAACGAGCTGTCGTATCTTCTTTTTTACGCATATATATATATATATATATATATATATATATATATATATATATATATATATATATATATATATATATATATATAAAAATCACCAAACATTGAAGAAGGCTGGTCCTCCAGCTATATATATATATATATATATATATATATATATATATATATATATATATATATATATATATATATATATATATTGCAAATATGGAAGATGCCGCCGCCGTATAAACAGACATTAACCGGATCATAACATTGTGTAGTAAAATGACCACGAAACCAGCCACACATCAGGAAGTTAAATACTCTGGTGTTTATTTTTACATACTTTAATCTGGAAGAAGCATGTTGATTATACATCTTTGAAGGCTGGTCGCGTTCTAATCATCATTAAAAAGAATTTAGGCAGTGTACCCACTGACGTGAAAGAAGTTTCTTATATTTGAAACGTACGCTGAATTTTAGAATACGTAGCAAGTGTCGGATTCGGCTGCTAAAACATTTATCAAGAAACTTGAAGGAACGCACAATCATGCAGCACGTTACATTTTAAACTCACATAAACGCCACAGCAGTGTCAGCGCGTCAAGCAGTCATGCTCAGATTTCCTACAGCTATGTCTAGCCTTCTTAACATTATTCTTCTTAAATGACATTCTGAATAAAAAATGTCGCGATGACCATGGAGCTTAGCTAGCACCTCCCACCTACATTTCCAAAAGTTCTAGAAGAATACCAGAAGTTTTCTATCGGACTTCAGTATTGAAATTAGCTTTTTTCCCCAAGTACATGTGTATGAATAGAACAGCCTCCCAAACAGAATATTTACTTTAGATAACAACGGCTTTCCGGCAGCACTTAAAACACATTTACGTGTACTAACTGATCGTAGTACGTGCCATAAGTCATTGATTGTTTCTCTTATCTTCTTTGTTATGCACTACAACAGCATTACACGTTGGCACTTAACACCTACGTTAAAATTGGCAGGCATTGTACACCACTTCCTAAGTGTTTGAAGGTGTTTGCAGCTGCACTGCTGCTTCCTTTGTTTGTGTTTGCGTTTGTTTGCGGTGCTTTTACTTTCATACCTTTTTGGTACCCCGCACTCTAGGCACAACAGGGCGATTTGTACGTATTGAATTAATAATATAACATATTAAACACTAAGAAAGAGCAGTTTAATCGAAAAAAAAATATTCTGCTGCCAGAAATTACCTCACAATTCGTTCTAGCCTCAGCAGATTCCTTTGTTTAATGCAGGCGCTTGCTTGCAGGCAGATGTGCATTTATACGCCGTCACAAAAAAAGTTTAGCAGCAGAGTCATTTTTGTGTCTCGTTTTTTAATTCATAGCTTCTTTTGCATATTCTCGGACATTTAATACCGCCTGTGACAATTCAGGTTTCTTTTGTACAGTGCGAACAAGCAGCAAATAACTTCAACATATGCTTTCGGACATCTCTCACCCAATCAATAAAACTTCCGATATGATCTCCAGATATACAATCAGCGTTCATAAAACTTGAGCTCCCGCCGTACCTCACAGCACGCGCTTTCTTTCAGGGAAGTAATGTGGAATGCGACACTCTTCCACGGCTTTAAGAACATAAATAACCTTACTCCTGCTTACCAGTGCATCTTGCCGGCTTCAAACAGTTATTTGCTCATTGAGGGTTAATGTTTGAGAATAACCAAATATCACAAAAATAAATTTGTGTCCTTTGAGACGGTTGAATATTTTCTCTGAATAAGGGTTATTCTGAGTGTTTTCTACCTCTTCTTTTATATCTTTTGTTTTATGGCAGTTTGCAGGTAGTACTTTTGTACCAAACCTAACGTCACATATAAGCTTTTCACACAACAAAATACACTGAAAATGTTCAGATTACACTGCTGCTTGGTTCTTTTTGTTCTATTTGTTTGGAACAAGACAAACCGCGCCACGGTTGTCATCGGGACCCGCCTGTCTGCTTCGCGGCAGTTAAAGACGGAAGAGAAGTTGAAAAAAAAATACTTCTGGGTAATATTCTGGCCTTGATTCTATTTGCAAACAAATTCCATTCGACCTTGAATTTTTATTTCATGCGTGCCTAATGTTGCCGGTTAGTGTATAATGCGAAAATTTTTCATGACTGCAACAACTTTGAGATGAACAATTGGCTGGGTCATCGATGGATAGAACTTCACAGGAATTCTAATTGGAAAGAATGAGAATTTTCGCTCTTATATGATACGTGCAGAACGCATTTTAACGCACTTACCTGAAAGGCATCGTTACCATCGCGATCCTTGTGAGCTCTGATGGCAAAAGAGAAGGTTTGGTCTGCGCGAAATTTTATGTCGTCTATTTTGTGAGAAGAGACAGACGTCACGTCGGTTGCCTTGGAACTGACGACACTGCGAACTTTGCCAGAGATGAGTTCCATAGAGGCAAAGCCATTGGTGGTGCTAGAAATTGATATCTGGTATCTGCAAAAAAATTTTGCCGTTGAAGCAATTATTTCCTTCCTGTGGATTTCAGTCCCCGCGCATCTAAAGAGATTGAGATTCATTAATAATTGACTGTCAAGCCGCGTATATACGTGCATTTATCGACCAGTATATCAGAATCTAGTACCGCCGTCCATACACTTGTCGAGGACGCTTGAACAGCGCCATCTGTTGTGCATATCACACAATTGCCGGTGCTTGGCGGGACCGGTATAGGTTTTAAAGACATGGGGAGTTAAACAAGATCTGTGGGAGTGTGTATGAACGATAATGTTTTGTTTCGAGCCTTACTCCTGTCGCAAGTGACGCAAGTGCGCACCTCGATTCGGAGAGGGCGGTAGTCAGTCGCACTGAATCAGGTTACAGAGCCCACAACTCGAACCTGTTGGGCAGCCGCGCCGCGCTGTGGATGCAGGTGAACTGCGTCATTGCTATGGTGCTTTTTGCCGAAGACGGCATGCGGATAAGAGAAAAAAACTACTGCCTGCGTTCCCAGCATAGCTGCGGGCAACCGCCAGATGGCCGTGTGTGGGCGTTCTAGCACTCCGGACAACTCGGCCGCTAGTGTCAATCAGCTGACGCTGATTAATGCGCTAAGCTGCTAAGCTTAGCCCTATCACTTGTGTTACGCAGTCAACGAGATAAGCAGCATTTAGGAGACTCACTTGCCTCCGTGCCAAACGTGCCAAACGTGCCAAACGTGTCTCACCACTGCATGTCCATGATCCAAAGCACGTGATAGCAGATGACAGCTGTCGGAAGAGCGCGTGAAAGAAAAACAAAAGAAAGTGCGAGAGAAATAGGCAGCCCTATTTCTGGGTAAGCATTTAAGTCGGATGAACATGTGGCCACATTCGAGTGACCTAGCTCGGTTACCCAAAGCAGCAATGCACAGTAGCATGCCTGAGACGCATTACTCCAGCTAACATCTCTGCCTTTGCCGATAAAAGAGTTCCTCCTTATCTCTCTGCAATCCTAAGAGTCAACAGTGGCTCCTCCAGGGCAGCGAATACGTGCATCCTGCTTCTTGAAGGCCGCCTAACACTTCGGGCCTACGACCACCCAGCATGCACATGGTTTCACAGCGCGCAGGTGACTAAGGGCATGCGAATAGCGGGCGTCTAACTTTTTTCATGAGCTGACGCTACCATCGCAATAACAACTGTCTTGGGGCATAGACACAGGCGAACATCTAACGAAAAGGTCTTTACTGCTACGCTGCTTTATCTCACGGAAACCGTGTTATCCTCGCTGCCGTGTATAGTAACCAGAATCTCTTGCCTACCGCGAAGTTCTGAACGTTTGGCTGAGTCCTAAGGGCCGTGTTATGAGTGGAAGGGCCACACTATCACAAGTTCAGACCGTGGAGTTGTGACATAAGGCAGGCCGAAGTCATAGGAGCCATGTGCACAACAATGTCGGTGGCATGACAGCTATGGCTAAGGGTGTCACATATGCGTATATGCCAACCAGATAGGCATAAACAGGGCCCCGTCACTGGTGTGAGATGCAGCTTCGCGGTCACCCTTCTGCTCTTGCGAGTGGCTAAGAACATAAAAATACCTTAAATACAATAAAAAAGCCGCATAATGATTTCGATTCTGCACGTAGCATTGTTCAATCATTAGTAACCATCGACTCGAAGGGGACCCCCAAAGCTGCTTTGCAGCTTTTTTGTTCATCCCATGAAGTTTTCGAATTTCTAAGTCTTTTCTTGGAAGCGTGCACAAACAAATCTGCCTAGAGAAAAATGCCGGAAACAATCCATTTTTTTTCGTGCAGGACCAATGCCCGAAATGTAGAATTTCTCCGATTTGTAGAAATGGCAGGCGTATCGGCATCATATTTCCGTGGTCATCGAAGCATGTAGAGGCAAGAGGGTTGGAGGTACGGAATTGTCTTCATGACGCCATAATTCCCTGTGCACGTTACATTGAAACAAAGCAAATAATGTGAGGCCCTAGTACGAGAAGACTATTAAGAAGACTTTTAATTGATGGCTTTTAATTTTTGAGAAGACTTTTAATTGATGGCTAACTCAAGGAAGCTTCCTTTCTTAGCCCACGTTGTGGTTTGTAACCGTATGTGTTTCAGAACCTTTCTTCAGGGCTTATGGGCACGACATCATAGCACCGCGTTGCAGTCGAGAACAGCCATGGCTACACTGGATAAATATGCTGACCAAAGTTATTTGCTATTATAAATCTGCTTTTTTTCAGCCAACTTAATTTACATTCTTTTTTTTCAGACATTTTTTTTACACCCGGAACTAGGAGCTCAGATTTTACAGTATACATAACTCCTGAAATCAAAGGCCACCTACTGTACCAGCCACGACTAGCGTATGCGGAGATGCTAACCATGATCATGCATTATATATAGTATTGCGGAATTAGTATTCAGTGTTCCCTATAAGTCGTCAAGTGGATTAAGTACAGTCGTCAGGGAACGCATTTGCAGGAAAGGAACATAGGGTGCACTAGCGTCACAAATTCCTGAGGGAAAGTTCGCCTCGAAGTTGAAGAGCGTAAAGCACCAATATACGCCGGGAATTCCCATTTAAACACAGTGCATTACTTTGTCAAGGTAATACGTGTTCACGAATAATGAGCGCGAAACTAAACTTAACGAGGATCATAAACGTGCAACTCACAAAATATCTCCTGATCAAAGCCATGCGCAATAACTCCATTGCGGAATATCAACAGGTCATCTATGTGTTAACTCGGTGAAATTCGTAGCTTTTAAAGTATAGCGCTCAGATACTGAGACGGTTGAACAAGGATGCAGTACTCACGGTCCGTTGGGATCTGTGGCCTTGCCTACTGTCCTAAACGTGAAACCGTCAAAGGCATCAAAGGTGTCAGGATGGAGTCGCGGCCGGTACCTTTCATGTTCAGTCTGCGGATATAAGAAAACATGTGTTTCGTATGCCCCCAAATTCTGTGAATGCGTCGTGCACATCGACTACTTTAGGCGACAAAAATCCAACTTGTATGGTTGGCAGGGAACAAATTATTGTTAGGAAACCAGTGCTGTTCCTTAGCAAAATATTTGGACCATAAACTGAATTCCTTGCCATGAAAATATATTTTTATTTGCCATTAAACTGTCCGTAAGCTCAATGGAATCATCTGTTTACACATGAGTACTCGACGATATACATTACGCTCGTCTCAAGTTTACAAACCGCTCTCTTATAAGCAACATTGGCGCCAAAGACCCATAAGTTGCCCGCCTTCTACCCGGGGCGAACTGAAAACGGTGGTTTTAAGCTGTGTCATAATACCCTCGTTTTTTGTATCATATGCTGTCCTCGACATTAATTGCATGTCCCGTGACTGGTATTGACATCCCATCTGAGGCTATACCGGGCCACTAATATTCATCTCAAAAAGTGCAACTGACGGTCCCCATTAGTGCCAGAAATTAGAAACATGACTTTCCGGCATCTCGTGCATGGAACGGGTAGCAAAAGTGACTCCGTAGAATAACATTCTCCAAAAAGACGTGTGAATTGGTCCAAGCCCCCAACATGGGTCAAGCCAAGGGGTATCACGCTGTCTATGATGAATCTTTGGAGGCCTCCTTATCTATCTAAGGAGAGTGATAAGTCTTTCTTTAAGAGTGACCATGGGGTCTGGTATTTCCAGTACTCTCCTCTTACCGGTGCTTGATATACCGTAATGTTGCCTTCAGAGAGCATATCACTGTGAAGCAGTTCACAATTATCATCAGCTTGACTACGTCCACTGCAGGGCAAACGTATCTCCCCCAACCAAACAAGTACTCTGTAAGCTGTGGCCATCTTGCCCACGCGAGCTCAATAATCTCATCCACTGGAATTATCTTTTAGCGCCCACAGTAGCGCTTGCCCTCTTTTGGAATCTCTTCCGTTACCCTGACGGGCCATCGGTTCTCTTGATTTCGCGATGCTTGCCCTGCCAAAGCTCACATCTTATTAAGTTCGAGTAGGATATAAATCACCTGCCTTTATTCTCTGATACACTCTGCTCTCCTCCTGTCTCTTAACGTTACACCTACCATTTTCTTTTCCATAGCTAGCTTTGGCGTCCTGAGTTTATGTTGAACTCTGTGTTATTTGTGTTGTTCCTTATGTTTCCGCCCACAGGTTAATGCCGGTACGATAGAGCTTTTATATGTTTTATTCTTGCTGAATGTTGTTAAGCTGCACACCATGACCTGGTAATGCCTGCGAAAAGCGCCCTACCCCATTTTAATTCTCACAGTAATTTCAGTCTCATGGTCTGAATCAGCGGTCACTGCCTTCCCTAAGCAAAGATTTATTGATAACTTCCAATGCTTTGTTGCCTATTTTAAACTCATGTGCCCCTCTCAGATTATTCAATATTACTTGATAGCTCTTCATGTGAAGGTTTTAGGCATATCGTTCTGCTTTGCTTGTTTAGATCCTAGGTTATGATTTGCTTCTGAGCCCCTGAGGTACTGAGCAAGTTAATGTCATCAGGAAATCGGAGATTGCTAAGGTATTCTCCTTTACTTTTAAGCCCACAGCTATTCCGAATTATGTTTTCCTAAATCCTCCTTTGAACACGCGGTGAACAGTACTCGAGAGAACATGTCGCCATGCGTGACGCCATTCCCAATTGGAATTTTTTTCTCTGTTTTATGAAGGGCTACGGTCGTTGTGCGACTCATATAGGCATTTTTCAGTACCTTATCGTATGCGTCTTGTACACCTTTGTTGCGCAATGACTTTGATTGGTGAGGTTTCGAATAAGTAAAATGCTGTCTCGGACGGCTGTGTGTACAGCTTGGCTATAATGTGCGCATTTCTCTATCTCCTGATTGATTGTGTAAATGTGGTCGATTGCTCAGTACCCTTTCCAAAAGCCAGACTAGACGTTTGCTTGACAGAATTTTAAAGTTGATCGTCATGAATAACCAGCGATTGTCTTAGTAAATACCTTGCAAGCAATGGACAGTAAGTTGGATAGTTAGTAGTTTTTAGAGTTCTTGACGTTGCCTACCTTACGCATTAAGTTTCTTTCACCATTCCCGTATTTTTGAGGTCGTGAGGCATGCGTACGCAGGGTGGAATTTTTTTTACCACAGTGGTCCCACCATCCTCCTACAAATATACAGTTATCTTATCCTCACCAACTACTTCGTTTGCATAGCATCTAAGGCTTTCTTTACTTTCCGGGATGACCAAATACTCCACATAACTGGCCCCGATTTGAACATCCCGATTTTCGTGCGACAGTGCAGAACCCCCACCAGAGAGCAACTGCTTTGCTGCCCTCTGTTACCCAGAAAAATTCTTACCGGATGGCGGGCATCAAACCAGTGATGTCACAAGGCCAAGTCCAATCGACTGGAGAGACGTGACGTCACCAGCCCGCCAGGCTGGTGACGTCATAAGATTGCCCACTGGCTGTAGGGAAATCTCGTCACCAGACCCACAGTGCCGCCACCGCACCTTGCGCCGTAGTCTATAAGCTATCTATTTTCCGCTGTCCATTTCGCACCCCTGGGTGCCCTGTCAGTGGTCCCTCAGATATACCCGCGGATTCCAAGCGTATGTGGAAAGCGACTCGGCCATTGGGTGGTTGGCGACCGGACCTTACAAGGGGAACCTGCGCTGCCAAGGTGGCACTGCAATTGTTCCATTCGGTGACTCAAAACTGCTTTTGTCAGCCGCTTGGGCCGCTGCAAACGCGAGAACACATTCTGCGCGATTAGATACCCGCGTTTGGCTGACAGCATTCATTGCCTAGCTTCTCTCGGCGTAGCCCAGATAGCTGACGCACGCACAGCTGACGCACCCACGTGCGCCTTCGACAGAGCGCGGAGGCTCACGCCAATAAGCGCCTGAATGGTGGCGCGGAAAAGTACTAATACTACTACCCAAAACTGCTTGCTCTTCTCGCTAGGCAGTGTGTTATGGCGCTGCAATCGGAACCGCAAACTTCAGAGCAAGTTCCCCATGGCTGAAATTGGATGCATTAAGCACCAAATGGTGAGGCGCATCGCACGCTCTGTCAAGACCAGGCCACCGAACTTGACCACTGTCTGTCTTTGGTAGCTGCGATATGTAGACAATGGTGTAGGGCCAGTCGCCAACCACCCAATGGTTGGGTCGCTTACCTCAGATGCTTGAAAGCCGCGGGAAAATCTGAGTGACCCCTCACAAAAGACTGAATGGACGCAAAATGGACAACAGAAACTGAACAGCTTATAGTATACCGAACCTGGTTCATATGTATGAAGCCTTAAACTGCTGCCAAACTTGGCAGTTTGTGTACGGGAAGTGATCGGGATGATGAACCTGGGTCTCACAAGCACTACCAGTAATTTCTGGTCACGGCATCAACAGCTTCTAATATGCTATTGCATTACAAGAACAATACGGATTAGGTATGCGTGAGTTTTTTTTTGGCTACTGTAGAGATGTGTTAAGAACTCTTCGGCTACATTCGGCTACGCGAACCATTTTACCCGCTTGTTGTGTATACCCTTCTCGTCCTTGTTTACATGTGCGCAGTGTCCTCTGTTATCCATATTGGTTATTATGTCTTCTCTCTGAGGACGTACTATACACGTGATCCATATTGCTAATTCTGTCGTCTCTCCGAGGACGTATTATACATGCGATTTTCTGCTGTATTTTCTTTTTTACCTCCTTTAGGTTACTTCTTTCGAGGCCATCTCAATGTGGTCTATATTTTGTTTTCTTATGTCGTTTACCTTATGCTAAAAAACAATATTTCACAGTTCTGCTAAAATGTGAGGTTAGGCGTTCTCATGCTATGGTGTTTCTTAATGAGGCCTTTTGTCTCTTGAGAGAGCCTGCCAATATCTTGTGTGGATTCACGGCCCTCCTCTATTACGTACTCCAGAATGCTATTTGTGAGATTGTCATTCATCTCTATAACGCTAATGTCACTATCCTTCGTTGACGTGGAATACCTGTTCTGCAGTGAGATCCTCTACATTCTCTTGCACAACTAACTCGTTGAGTTGCTTATTTTTCACTATTTTCTCGCTTTCTGTTTAAATTAAGGGTAATTCGAGTTATTATCCTACGGTCAATACATGTCAGAGTGTCGTGCGCCCCTGAACTCTCCACTATAACATGGTGAGCACGCAGTGATAAGTCATACATTTTAGTACCGCTGTCTGCTCTCTTGTTTTGATAAACATGGCATTTATGACCCTCCCCTGGTATTCTGATAAAGTCTGCCGTTGTTTCCCTTTGCTTGGTTGTCTGCCTGATTCTTGCCCACCTTGGTATTGAAGTCGCCCACCAGGACAGTGTACTAGGTTTTGCTGTACACATTGCCGATTCCATGTATTCATAAAACCTTTTGACTATCTAGGCGTCATGACTGGATGCAGGCGCTTAGGTCCGTACAGCCTTCCACCTCTTATTAGGCATTTAACTTATTAGGCATCTCTTATTAACATTTACTGAAATATATTCTTCCCTTTTGTCAGCGACGTAGAATCCCTCTAATGCTGCTCATATCTTTATTGATCAAGAATTCCGCACCTATCTCTCGCCGGCCCGCTAAACCACGATAGCATACTGAGTGATCATCGTTAAACAAGTGCCTGATCTTCCTCTATTCCCCTAACCTCACTGAGTCCTACAAAATATCATTTACTACCTTCTAGTCCGCGAACAGCGCTGCTAGGCTGTCTTCCCAATATAGTGTTTAAGCGTCAAACGTTGTCAGGCTATTTTCAATGAAAGCCTGTCAGGAGCCGGAGGTTCCTAGCACTTTCCGTTACGTCGCAGTTGCGACTACTGCTTTAGGCAATTAATGTGCAGCAGCTGGGGACTGAGGGCAAGAGGTTAATTGCTGCACTCATATAGAACCGGTGGGCGAATACTACACCCGAGTGACCAAATAATGCTCTGCTGAGAGGGTGCATTGCCGGCCTATGTCGCCGAGATCAGGCCGCACCGCATACCTTGTTATTCAGTTCCATCGGCACTCCGATTCATACTTCTTATCCGGCGGGGATTTGTGGGCCACTATGAGTTTAACCAGGGCAAGGCGGATGCCCTAACTCTGCGTCATCGCTGCGCCCCGGTTAAGTGGTTGCAGTGCTGCAAAAGAAATATACTTACATTGCACTCGAGGTGAAGGCCGCCACAGCTGCTCAGATTTTGTGCATTAAAGCTCATTTCGCGGAGAGGTTGCAGGGCGGCTCTTGAAAGCATTGCCATTTTTCACAAGTCTACCCTTTTCTTTTCAACTAAATACAAAGTAACTTCGGTTGTGAAATTCTTCTGTTGGCTGCTGACTGTACGCTTTGTACGTAGTCCTGATGAACCGCCGAGCATTGGCTGATGAGCAGCGTTTCTAGCGCTTTGCTTTCCATTCTTTGCGCGCAAGCTTCACTGGCAGTTAATGATGACCATCAAGAGCTCATAGCTCTTCTTCAGGCAGTGGCGAAGAAAGGCCTCAGGCGTTGTGCAGGTGGTCTTCATTTTCGAAGGCAGGTGTTTGCGGGGAACTTGAGATAAACCGCAGGTGTACGCTATTTGCTGTGCCTCCAGCCATGCAGTTCCAAATATTACCGAGTGTTACACCTGGCGCCAGCGTCTATGCGAGTTTCTTAAAGAGCACTCATCAACCCTAGGAAAGCCGGAAGGCCAGGTTGCTTGAATTGGCTAGCGTTGGGTCGAGAACGTGGATTCAGCCCCTGAATTCGCTGAGCTGCGATGCTCTCCTATGCGCGCAGATGAAATTATTTTAATAGTACGTTTTTCACTGCTTTCATAAACAACACAAGTAGTAAGCTGGTATGGAAACTTTCACAGCTCCCCTTCGAGGTTTGGCGCGAGAATAGCCGTATTGTTTTGGCTGAATCCACGTTTCATGCCCAAGAATAGCCAAGCCAAGTAAGAAACCTTATCTTCCCGGCATTCCTGCGCCTCTCCATGGTGGAGGAAGTGCAGCGCCACCTGCTTTGCCTCTAAGATATTACTGAGAAACTCAATACCTCCAGTAGCATGTTATAAGCTTATTTGTGATTAGTTTGTAGCAATGTCTTTACAAATCATTTTTAGTTTGTAGAATACTTTGGCCTCGACTCTTGATGGAGTCACGAAACTGTCATTCGTACACGTCTGCGATCCTAAGGCAGGGCATACTGCCAAACATTTCTGAAACATTCCTAAAATTTCCGCTTAAATCGTTACCGGCTCAAGAATCGTGAGCCCAGAGCGGGGTTCGAAACACCGCCGGCCCTAACTCAAGAGCTTTGCCTCCTGATGCCTTAGACCAATAAGCCATTGACACAGCACCCTGCGCTGTGTTCACATCCGTAGCCTTCCGGGATTGACGTTTTATATACAGTCTTCGACATATTTGTTTCGTTAATTCTGCGCTTCCAAATGCTCGGCGCCTGGATCGCGCCGTCCCGGAGGCGTCTTGAAGCCGTTAGAGTCATAAGGTCGATAATGACTCCTTTACGCAGCCACTGACGAGAGGTAGAAGCCGGCGAATCCTGCGGAACACGTCGTTGAGGTTGACGAACAGCGCGCGAGTGCGACAGTGCGTAAAACAGCGAAAGCAGCCAGTTAGCGCGTGTGCACAGCCCTGCAAACTGAACGCCCACTGAATGCTGTGGCAAGTAATGCCCCAGAATTGGCGAATGGAGGTAAGCGCGTGGTTTAAAAAACGGTATCACTTAATGGCGGGGTATATACGGCGCAAAATCAGCCTGGAGAACCACGAGTGCTGCGTGAATCGAAGAAAAAAAACCACTACAACATTGATGATTGCATACAGTCATCCATTAGATGCCCTAGGACGTGGTATGGCTTATCGTCAATACACTTACACCTGCTCTCGACATTGAGATACGCAACAATTAGTGGTTGCTTTTGTGTCAAGCTAGTGCGTTCATAGGCCTTTGATGTCAATAATCCAGACGCTGGCATGATTTACAGAAAAAATTGGGGTGGAGGGGGGGGGGGTGATCTGTTAGACTGAAGGAAGGAAGGAAGGCCTCAGACGTTGCTGGCACATACCCACTACGGGGGAGTGGCCAAGACATAGGCGGTTAATTATTGGATACAGGAAAGTTTTGACGGGAAATGCAGTGACAATAGTATGTAGTCTGATAGATTGGAAGAGGGAAGGAAAGGGGTCCAGTTAACTTGGAGATCGAAGACGGGACAATTCCTTAATGTGCATAATAGTACACAATGCCTGTAATTTTGCAATGTCGTACTGACTGAGAGCGGGAAAAAGAAATTAGAATGGGAGTCGCTGCGTTTCTTGAAGAAAATTTTGCACAGCAGAGCGCACACTCCTGTCGCTTCGTCCAAGAAAGAAGCGCCAATGGAAAGAACAACCGCGGAAGACACAGGCAAGCCCAGTTGATGAAATATAATTTGTAAAAGACGCTTCCTCAAATGAGAAAAGCGGCGGCAGAACAGCAGGAAGTGATTTATTGTCTCAGGTTCGGCACAAAAAGGGCACAGTGGGGAAGCTGCTAGGCCAGATCTGTGAAGGTAGAAATTTAGAAGGGGAACCCGGCAACGCAAGCGCGTGAAAGAGACCTCTAGTCTGCGTGAGCGCCAGTCTTTGCTATTCCAAGGATGCAGAAGATGCTGATATTCGGAAGATGAAGTAAGAGCCGAGGCAGCAAATTCCTGAAATATTGTGCAGCTGCGAAACCTCACCGCAGCTGTATATGCACACGATGACAGGCCAGCAACAATTGGGCCGCTGAGAGAGGCTCTTGCTAAGGAATCTGCAACCTCATTTAAGTGAAAGCCCATGTGACCTGGTACCCAAAGCAACCTTACCGAATTTAGATGGAGCGGAATCAGGAACTTAAAGAGGCGTAATGGCCGAGAGTCAGTGGGTGAGGATAAGGAAGAGCAAATGGACAGAGAGTCGGTCATAACCACGACCAGGGAAACGGTAGATTCTAATTTTCGTGAGACTAAGATTACTGCTAATAATTCAGCCAGAAAAATTGGAGTGAAGTCAGGAAGACGGAGAGAAAAAGACCAATCTAGTGAAGATGAAAAAATTCCCACGCCTACCTTTTCGCGATCCTGCGAGGCATCGGTAGCAATAAGAACATGAGAGGGAAAGGACCTTAGGTGGTCTTGCAATAGACCCTGAAGAATCGGGAAGGGATGCAGCTTTGAATTCGATGGGAAAATGTCATCGAATTCAATCTGGACAGATGAGGAGTTGTTATATATTTGGCGGACATCTGTGAAATGAATATTTATGCGATCAAGGAGGGACTGCACATAACATATCTGCGGGGTATGAAATCGAGACCAGGCAGCACTAAAAAAGGCGGAAGGTTGACTAAGAAATATTATACTGGAAGCGTGAAGAGGTGAGTCGCACAATTTTAAAAATGTTTGAACTGTTAAAAGGCGAAACCTAGCTGATAACGAAGGCATTCGTCCTCAAGGTGCAGAACAGCATTGGCGACATATTTTGGAAGCCCCAGACAAAGGCGCAACGCCTCACTCTCCAAAAGCACAAGAGGGCGAAGTTTATAGGCAGGGGCTCCTGAGAATAAAACACACCCGAACTCCAAAATTGGGCGGACGTACATTTTATAAATCATCAGAAGCGTATGCCTTCTCATGCCTGACCTAGCACTACAAAGCCTGCGCAGGATGCCAATGGCCTGAACTCCCTTTGCAGAAACTTGCTCAATGTGTGGCCGCCAGGAGAGAGTAGAGTCGTATATTACACCGAGATACTTCACCGTCTGAACTTGAAGTATTATGTTATTTCTATAGACCAGGCAGATAATTACAGGAACAGAAACTGGAAATACTAACAATGCGCAATTCTTCACATTAAAGGACAGATGAATTCTTCCTAGCCAGTTGTCAAGAACATTGAGGTAATTTTGCAGGGTTCGATAAAGAGTGTGAATGTCACCTGCTGAAGCAAAAAATGCAATATCGTCGGCGTACACATAAGTTTTCACATCTTCAATACATGGAATTGAGCTTAGAAAAATGTTAAAAAGAACAGGTGAGAGAACTGATCCTTGCGGAACACCTCTTGTGTGTGAAAATCTCCTTGAGGAAACACCATTTTGGCAGCAGTAAAGTTCTCTATTTTCCAAAAAAACAGAAATCCAGGCTACAAAATAGCTTGGGAAGTTGAGTTCCTGTAATATTAGTAAGAGAGTCGAGTGCTCCACGCTGTCGTATGCTTTACTGACATCCAAGGTGACAAGCGCAGCAAACATTTTTTATTGCGAGCTAATTTAACACGACTCTCAAGGTCAGTATGAGCACACCAAATTGAACAACCCGGCCTGAAACCAATTTGACATGGATTCAATACAGCATTTTCTGAAATTAATGACATGACACGGCTGAGAAGGACCCTTTCCACCAATTTCACTAGGTTCGATGTTAACGAAATAGGGCGTATATTGTCTGAAGTTAAGCCCTCCCCTTGCTTTTTAAGCAATGGAACTATTTCAGCAAGACGCCACTCATGCGGTATCCAAGGACCTTTAATAGAATGGTTAATTAGAGCCAACAGGTCTGCAGGAGATTCATTGAACAAAATTTTGATCATAGATGAAGTGACCTTATCGGGGCCAGGAGCCGCTGGGGATAAGCGCAGAAAAATTTGCGACAGCTCAGGAATAGAGACCTCAGTGAAATCACTTGAGGTGCATGTGAATATAGTAGGAGAAGGTAAAGCAGATGTAAAGCGAAGCTCTAGGCCACACGCAATATCCTCTAAGGCCTTTGCGATGTCAGCAGGGGACTGAACGAGGGATTCAATGTTGGCAGCCGGAGGAATCACCTTGTTGCGCCTCATGAAATTAAACAAAGCTCGTTTACTTCCTGATTGGGAAAGGAAATCATAATGATTTGTATTATACTCCTCCTTTGCACGGGCGACAGTGCGCTTAAATGTTGCTGCAACATACTTGTAATCCAGCCAATTTTTTGGGCATTGATTGATGAGAAGTTTCTTCCAAGCTGCTTTCCGTCGTCTATATGCACGCGTGCACTCAGCATTGCACCAACTGTTCGCGATTGCACCCTTTGTTCTCTTAACCAAAAATTCAGACTTTTGCCTTGCATGGTCCAGTACTGAACATAGATGTGCAGCCTTGCTTTCGGCACTTCTCTGAGCGCGAGTGTCTGAAGTGATTTGGAGGGCTGATTTTAGCGTGTCTTTAAAGCAACGGTAATTTATTAACGTGCGCTGATGTCGCTCAAGAAAAGTTAATTTACACGCAAACTTGCAACTAATTGGTAGATGATCACTGTTTGTTGCACAGTGAACAGGCGCCCAAGACATAACAGAGACTCCTGGGGAAGAAAAGGTTAAATCCAAGGCAGAGCGGCATTGACTGCGAACAAACGTAGGCAATCAGGAATTGTTGCAGATCAAGTTGTTGCCAGAAGCCCAATCAAATAGTCTAGAACCAAAGCTGTCTGTTATAAACCCCAAAGTCACATGGTGCGAATTGAAGTCGCCAAGTAATAGAACCTGAGATTGGCTACTAGACATCAGTGAGTCAAGGGGCCGAGTGTCACGCACACCAGACGGGAAATATGCATTAGCTACCGTACAGGGCTGTTGACCTGGGACACTGAGGTCAACCGCAAGGATTTCACATTCATTGTCCGCATATTGAAAAGAAATGCATGCCCTGTGGCAAAACTTTGTAGATATGAGCACTAACAACCCTCCCCCTCGTGATGACCGGTCAAGCCGGAACGGATGGTAATCCTTGAGATGATAATTGAAATTTGAAGTTAGCCATGTTTCCTGTAAAGCAACTAAATCTGGTAGAAGCTGATTGCATAGGCAATTTAAATCTGTTGAAGCTGAGAATATAGATCGACAATTCCACCGGAGTACACTTAAGAACCCTATCTTGGCGGAAGTGCCGCAGCCGCGACTGCCTTTTCTAGAATGAATCCTGGTCTTAGCGTTTTGACTTGAGTTACTTTTCTTTGTCTTTGACTGGGGGCAAGATGGGCCTGCAATATTCAGAAGAGACCCACTTCGTTTCTGGGCGCGGAGATCAGACTCCATATCCATACAATCCATAGAGGATGCGTCCATAACGCTATTCGAAGGCGAGGCCTGAGAGGTCTTTTGTTGCTCACATTGTTTTTGGCCCTGTGGAGCGGAATCTATTACTACAGAAGGAGGGGTAGCTTCTGAAGCCAAAGAAGACAAGAGCGGAGCGGTGGACGCCTGCAGAAGATTGGTCATCTGAGCAGCTATGACATGCGAAATGCACGTGGACACGGTTTCCATATTGCGATCCATTGCATTTGCCACAGCTTTCTCAACTGCCGCTGTAATAGCCTGGGACCAACTAGAATCCATTATGGGTGGGCATTTGGCGGCCACATTAGATTAAGCTGAGGCTCTCTCCTTGACTGCGGCAAAAGCCTCTCTCCGCGTGCATCTGCGCTTGTCTATAAGCTCGAGCACCTGAACTTCTTGTGCTCGTGCAGGACAGTCAGGCGAATCAGCAGGGTGAGCACCGCTACACAAACAACATTTCTCTTGCTGTTCAGGACATTCCTCTCTGCAATGACGTTCCCCACAGGCACTGCTGTGTAAGGCCGATTTGCAGGCTTTGCTGCTGTGGCCAAATCGCCAGCAGTTTTGACACTGAAGGGGCCGAGAGTTAAAGGCATCTACTCGAAAAACCAATGACCACACCTTATTCTCTGACGGGCAAAATATTCCTGCAAATGTGGCAATGACGGACTCCGTAGGAATTTTTACTCCGTCAACCATCCTGCTGCATCGATGGACAGCAATCACTCCCGCACGCGAGAGGCTCTCAAGCGTATCCGCAGGGCTCAATCGAGAGTCGACCCCTCGGACCAAGCCCTTGGAACATGCTAGATGAGGCGGAATGAATGCGCTCACCTGGTGGCTGGCGAAGGTCGTACACTTTAGAAGATATTCAATAGTCTTTATCCGGCGACATGCACAAAATATCACCCCTGCCGAACTGCCGGACATCGGTAATGTGCATAAAGTGCTTCGATGTGGACTGAAGGGCCGCCTGCACTGCCTCCGGGTTGTTCAGTCGGATAGCGCCTCTATCGGAAGGCACTAATGCGACTGGAATGCTTGAAACACCGCTGCGGAAAAAGAGATCAATTGGGAGCTGGTCTTTAGGAAGAGATGCCGACCAAGGGGAAAAACCCAGGCCAGGAGAAGTAGTAGACATTAAGCTCTCGTCTCGCACCCAATCACCCCAGAACAGGAGCAAACCGGCACAAACAGAAAGAAGGAGAAATTTAGCAATCTAACGCAACACCGTCAGGTACTTAGCCACAGCCCCGCAACCTGGGTAGCTGAGCCACGTCAACAGAACAGCGACCAGCGCACTCCTTGTTCTTTTCGTCGACTTGGGACTTGGGAGACCTCGAGACTCTTTCGAGACTGATGTACAGGAAATGCGAGAGCATTCTCCTCTTCGTTCCCTTTCCTAGCGCTTTCCTTCTGTGGCCTCGAGCACGAAACGTACCGCTACGACCACTACCAGTAGTTGTAATTTTGCTAAGTTACAATCACCACTAGAACCCTCTCACTGTCACCTGTCAGTGAAGGTCCTAACCAGCTGCTACCTCCAGTGTGTCACATTAGAGGTGGTGTTTGACTATAGCTAGTGCTGTATTAGAGCGGGTGCTTTATTAGACCTAAAGCTTTATTTGAGCCAGTGTATATTTAAGGCTGGTGTTATAACAGGTGGTAGGTGAAAATTGGGAAGCCCTCCTAAATGCCACCTGCCTTGGTTGGCAACAAAGGGCGTCACGCAGAAGCCGATGCCAGAAGTCGTCGTCGGACAGTTTTCGCCCTCATGGCCGTCCTAATGCTCTCCCATTAAAAACTTCTAGCGCGTCGGTTTGGTGTCATTTACACTCGCACGTAGAAAATTCAAATACTTCTTCCACTAGCAGGTAAAAGACGTCGAAAGCAATCCACTGAAATGGCTTTCCTAGAAATAAAGAAGTTGCCAGCGGCGTTGAAAGCCAGCTACGACACGGCTTATCCCACATAATCGAACGAGGGAATGAACTGATGTACTTAAAAGGGGCTATATTTTTCGTAATAAAAAGTAACTCGCCCAAAAGGGCCCCCTCGATCCTTGTCATTATCGAGGTTCACCAGCCCGACAGAGGACGACGAGGTAGCCTAGACTGTGAAGGGCCCATCTTCCAGAAGGAGAGTAAAGAAAGGTTTATATCGAAATATTAACATGGCTAGAGCAAACCAAGTTGTCGGATGACCGACAACGTCTTTGTGTCGTTGGGATCACATCCAGATGACGATAGCGTTCTTCCAAGCCTCCGGTACAATCGAGGTCATAAGGCATTCCTATAGAGTGTGGTTTGTTTTTCTAGCAACAGTCCAACAGATTTGCGGTTTTCTGACCCTCACCAGCAGCTTCCCGCTTTGCGTTTCTCATAAGGCTTTCTTTGACCCTCACCAGCAGCTTCCCCCTTTGCGTTTCTCATAAAGCTTTCTTTACTTTTTCATTACTGGCGGAATGTCCCACTGCTGTGAGCTACTGGCTCTCTCATTGACGTCGTGATTGCACTCACTACTGTACAGATTTCTCAGCAACTCTTCGGCTACATTAACTATCTGACCCATATTGCTAATGACAAGGCCCTCTTTTGTTTATTACGCATACACCTGATTGCTGCCTATGCCTAGTTTTCTCTTCGGCATTATTAGGCTGCCTCCGTTCTGTAGAGCATGATGAATTCTGTCTATACTAAACTTCTTGATGTCGGTTACCTGACGCTTATCGATTAGCTTTCATAGCTCTGCCAGTTATATTGTGTCTGTGGGGTTTGAGGCTTTTATGCTTTGGCGTTTATTAATCAGACCTTTCTTGTCCTGACAGAACTTGCCCGAATACTGCACCGGCAATCTCCTGAACCGGAAAGCGCACCTCCACTGCGTTATTGTTAAGCTTGAAAATAAAAGTCGTCTTTCCCAGTTAAAGCCGAAAGCCTGTTCTGCTGCAATAACCTGGATTCCTCTACTTTCCCTCTTACCGCTAACAGTTTAGTGGGCTGCCGGTTCACTAGATTCTTCCGTTCTTCAAGCGTAATCAGTTGTCCCTACAACGCACCTTATCGAAGACATCTACATCCTGCAGGATGCCACGGTGGGCGCACAGTATGAAGTGTATTTGGTTTTTGTCTCACCATTGGACCTAATAACTCACTTTTGTTATTCCAAGAGCCTGTGCCATAGTCGCCCACTGCCCGGTCTTCAACCTTCTTCTTACATACCGAATGTATTATCGCCCGTCAATACTTTTTATTTGCGTGCAAGCGCAGTTAGGAGGTAATCCATCGAATATGGTGGTGATAGAGGCAAAAATTTGGTGTCAGCAAAGTGTATAAACACGTGCTATTGGAGCTCCTAAAAAGAAACCTGCTCTTAATGTTCGTTTAAAATAGAAAACGAAGAAAAACTACATTATTCCACAATACATTGTGACCGCCACAAAGGAATGAAGCCTTAAGAGAGGCAGCATAGTTGACTTTTCAGAGGTTTCAAAAAATTAGCCGAATGCCAATGCACTGTTTCCTTTTGCATGCAGACATCATAACATGGCTTTAGACGTCAAGAGCAGCGACGAGTTAGATGTAGACGTTTTTTAGGCATAGTTAAACGTATGCTTTTTTGCACTGTTTAATGGTAGTTTTATTATACCAACACTTGTTGTTTCCTGTAACACGCATAAAAGAACTCCCTATTCATGGTACTTAACGGCCTAGTATTGTGCAAATAGCGCTTTGCATAGCGCCGGTGTGAGAAAATGCCCCTGTGCTGCAGACAAGCGCACACTAGCAACTCTAAATAGTGCGCAGAAAAGTTAATATTTCCTCCTTTAATGTGTGGTGAAGCAGCAACAATAATCTCTAACGGGCACAACACAGAACAGGAGATGAAATTTTGAGGCCTGAGGAATGAAACGTAGAAGAGTGAAGGAATGAAAAGCATTCGCGAAGTACGATGATTTCCCGCGACTGGACCCGAATTTTGTTGACCTGAATTTCCAGCGTAACAACTAATACGCGATAGCATATACAGCTAGTTCGATCGAAAAGCCGTCGGCGTAGTACTAGTCGCCACCGCGTGTGGGAAATAGCCGGGGGCTGCGTAAAAAAATTATATCTTGGTAATTTGTGGTTCTAGGGATTGATGATTGAATGGTGTGCGATAGGTGATGATGAGTTATTGAAGTCATTGTAATTAATTTACAAAATAAAGAAATGAAAAAATCTAAAAATGCGTTCAAAGGTGTCAAAATGTTCAGAATGAATAGCAATTGTTTGATGATGCTAATTAAAAATTTAGAATGTGCAATTGATCAATTAATTGAAACAATTGAAAACAATGAAAAATGTGTTCAGAGGCATCAAACTGATCAGAATAGAAAGCCAATGTTTGCTGACGTTAAGTATCGGTGCATATCATCGTCCTAATAAAAAAGTATTATAGAAAAAGCTCTAAAGAGGGGCATTAGCATCAGATGACACCCGTACCCTATCGCGTAAACTAATAAGCGCAGCATAAGAGTCTTCCTACGTTTTTTTTATGATAGATACGTGCACGGCGGCGTACATCGTTCGAAAGGTGCCATCGAGGGCTTTCATAACGAGATGAGTTTCGCTGTTAGACTTGAAAATCCCCTTCTTGCGGGTTACAGCTGCAGATTTGCTGGGTGTGTGGCGCCCTGTGCTTTCAACTACATGCTACAACTGCAAGACGCACATACACAAACACATTTGCTCAAGGCGCTCGAACGGTGCACTCAGGAATACCCTGGTGTCATTGACTTTTGTCCTGGATGTGAAACAACACGGTATAGTGCATCTGTGGTCGCAAAAATTGTCGGTTACTGCTCATGTTGCTCATGTCTCAAAAGGCTATATGGAGGCCGGCAGACAGCGGCAAATGTCATAAAGACACATCACATCGCACCTTTCGAAAGCTTTCGAAAACTTTGTGCATGTCTGTTCATTCCTATTAACGCTGATGGTAACGGCGCAGTCGTAGTTTCATGGAAAGATAAGAGCAAGCGGGTCAGTAACGAAGAGTGCCATCAACGCAGGTGCTTCTTCGTGCATATGCAGATATGTCCGGCACATTCAAAAGTTTGGTTTGTGTTTGGTTTTGTGCGTTTGACGCCCTAAAGCGACTAAGGCTATGAGGGACGCCGTAGTGAAGGGCTCCGGAAATTTCGACCACCCAAGGTTCCTGAAGGAGTATATACACCTAACTTTTGCGTACATATTTTCTTGTTTGTAGTGATGCGTAATTTAGAATACATGGATTACCACTTAGTATCCTCCTACGAGCGCTTAATAATTTATAATCGCATTTAGTTGTCGGGCGGTTTCGGTTTCAACAGCCCAGTGAGGACTGTGATGTCAACGTGTACGTACAGGTCACGTGAGACAGCAAAAGCGTCCATATAATCGCTGCTTCCACATTCGCTATCATTCCGGCTGTCGAGGAAGGCTGACTTCAGCACTGCAGTAAGTTAAAACGATTACCCAGCGATTATATAGACGTTTTTTCATGCCTCACGTGACACAAAAGCATACTGTGACGTCACAGCTATCGTTCGGCTGTGGAAACTGAAACTGAAACAGCGTGAACGGAAAAAATTCAACTATAAATTATTTAGCAGTCGCAGGCGAACATCACATGGTAATCCATGCGTAGTAGTGGCTTCTGCATCATTGTAGCGAAGAAAACATGCCATCAAAATTAGGTGTCTATAATCCTTTAACGTGCAGTGACTTCACATACTACACAGGCCTCTAAAATTTCGCCTCCATCGAAATTCGACGGCTACGGCAGGGATCAGACTCCCGTGTTTTAGGTCAACAGCCGAGCGCCATAGCCACTCAGCCACCGCTGCGACGCACATTCAAAGTAACGGTGCTGCGACATTGATTCGGGAAGCGGCGCCAAAAATATAATCACAAACTTTCGCGTCGGACTCAACTCTACGTTTCATCCCGTACACGAGATTATCCAGACAGAGTCGACAACGTTCTCTTCCATTAATCGGCTGCATGCCGACCGGTGGCATGTGCACATTGCTGGCAATATTTCCTGCTGGTATAAGCCTTCAATATTTGTACCATTCAATCTCGATCAAAAATTCTAGCTACACATTCAAATTGACTCTTCATATCAGCTAGGAGATTAACAACTTGCGTTAGTTCATTATGCAGTTCTAAACGAATTTGTTAGCCTCCAAGTTTCAGCCTATTAGTGAGTGCCGGGCACGGTGAAACTTGTGTGCCTGCACTATGCACTCACACTCATTTCGCGTAGAGACTCCGCAGAAACTGAATTCCTTGCGTACTTTGTGTCAGAGACAATGTTCTTCAACTCGATGCAAGCATAAAGCGCTTGCTTCAAGTATACTCTCATAAAAATACGATATAAACTTCATAGGCGAAAACGTTTTCCTTGATACGGCCCGGTGTCCCCCCTTTTGTCGTCCGGGGTCGTGGTGTTGCAGTCACGCATCCTGTCGCCGCTTGGACCGGTCTCGAAGAAACGGACCAGCGTCTTCATGAGCCGTGTGCGGCCGTACGCACCACTCGTCGACAGGCTGGGGCACTCGTTGCTGTGGTCGGCGTACTCGAGGCCGTACGCAGCCACGCCGTACATCAGGTCGGTGTGCGCCTGCTTGCCCAAGCAAAGCTGCGAATACGCGGCACAAGTTACTCCACCTAACCGAACAATGCGCTACAAATGCAGTGGGGATAAAGATTCCGCACTATTCAGTCTTCGCTGTGCAAAATTAATAACAGGACTACTTTCTTTGAAACGTAACTATTGTCAAATTTCCCAGTACGACGTAATTTGTGGTATAAATAGCCGGAAAGGATAGCGCAACGTCTGGTGAAACACTTACTTAACACACATGTTTAATGGTTTGGTTTATTCGGTTTATTAGGGCTTAACGTCCCAAGGGAACTCAGGCTATAAGAGACGTCGTAGTGAAGGGCTCCGGAAATCTCGACCACCTGGTGTTCCTTAACGTGCACTGACATCGCAAAGTACACGGGCCTCTAAAATGTCGCCTTCATAGAAATTCCGCCGCCGCGGCCGGGATTGAACCCGCATCTTTCGGGTCAGCAGCCGAGCGCCGTAACTACTGAGCCACCGCGGCGGGTCACATGTTTAATACTGTTGTTGATATCCTTTAGAGAAACTGCCTCCTTCAGAGCTGCAAATGCGAAACTGCGTTTTGAAAGCCGGCGTGGCCAGTTGGTCTAGGTTGAAAAACATAAGCGCCGTTTTAGGGCTGGACAGTCAACTGTCGTTGCTGCCTTGAACCATTTGTTGCTCCTACACATGATTCCTATTTGCATACAGCGCTCAGCAGCTCCGTCAGAACGAAGACGGTGGTGTGACTGACACCTAGTCTTGAAATCTTTGCCCAATGTACACTGAGACATTGATATACCGAATTTGTGGAGAGCTACGAAAATCACACGACCACCTGTCTCTTATTTATTTCAAGAATCTAGTACCCATGATCATTATCACTGTGTTCAGAGGCTCCATGACTGCACCTTCGAGCTAGACATGACATATAAAGAATTTTGTACTTGCTGGCATACGTGGTAAGCAACCTTAGGCTAAGTACTTTATTGAGTCCAAGCTGTGGCGAGCAATCTCTTTTGTTTATTGCTAAGACTGTAGTCGCAGTTTCATGCTGCACCCTGAAACTGCAGAACACAAGTTTAAAAAAATTGGTGGCGGTTTAGCTTTGGTTAAATCTGGAGTGACGCGATAGCTACAGCTGGCCGAGTGGAATTTGGTCACGTGACCAACCACGTGCTGAACCACGTGATCAGCCACGGCGCCGCACCGCCGGCAGCTGCTCCCCACCACGTGAGCAACCACGTGGCAACGTGGCTGCGCAGCCACAGGGTGGCCGCGCCGCCACGCTGAAGGCTCGAAATGCTACCGTAATGTAGCTATTGTTACAAAAGTCCTCGCTTTCATAACATCTTGTGGATATGTCTTGTGCTTAAATTATAGATTCGTCGAAAATATGTTTAAAAGTAGCATGAACAAGAAATCCTGATTGGTTAGAACGCAGCTTGAAGGATGTCTTACTGAGAGCCTATAAAGAAAAGAAGGCAGCGTTACTTGAAATCCGGGTGCTTGTTTTTCAAAGTTTTTTATCCTGAATAACCGGTAATTCTTATTTCGTGTTCGTCTCCTTGTAAGGAGCTTCGAGAGGCTCTGTTAAACTCACTGTTTAAAATGTTTTATATGTGCTTGGTTAAACATTAAGCTTCAAGATTTAAAAGATGATCATACCTATACTAAAAAATCCCAGTTTTGTTAAAAAAACTCGGCACCTGTCTGGCAAGAGAACTCAAGTGGTTTCTGCGAAAAAATGTAAACATGTTGGCTGAAAAAGCGCATAAAATTCTTGAAAAGAAACATGTGAAATAGGTAGATTGAAATATAAGGTGACTCCAGGGATTTTATTTGCACGAGAAGAGGCACCCACTGTGCTGCAACACGGTCGTGCCGAACATTAACCTGCAGTGCTGAACATCTTTATAAAATAATGTAGGAACGTTTCAGCTGCCTAAGAACTTCCAAGAGTGTGCAGCTACGTCAGGGCGTGATGTCTTAAGTTGGACATAAACAGACGGAATCCCTCCCCAGATGAACATCCACAGGGAACTAACACTTGTTAAATGCGACGTGTATTGCTCCTTTAGAGTTAAAATCAAATTATCGTGAGCAATGCTATATCTTTCTCAGCATGCCTCGTATGGAATCACAGAATTACTTCCAGACATTGACGGCACAGGCCACACGAATCGGGGGCATTTGACGAAACGCGTGAAAAATTAGTTCCCTGGTCCTTGGGGCTCAACTCAAACTTGTCATCGGTACCTCTTAGCTCAAAAATAGCTCATAATAACTGTATCCGCGAACGAAGAGCGTACAAAAACCAATCGGGTTTCATTTACGTTTGTTTTAATGCCGTCGTTAACGCCTTCAAAAGCCATTCGTGCACAATTTCATCCTCAAAAGAAAAAATATGCGATGAATGCGGAGAACTCGTGACAATGTTCTATATCAGTCATTTCATGAAAGAAAAGTCAAATATCTAAGACAAGATTTTGGTAGAATACAAGAACTAACGCCATTTCACTCCAGTCTAGCACTCAAGCCTGATTAATTCACCACACACTTGTTTTTCATCCTCTCGAAGACTCTGTCATTGAACGAAACTTTGACCATATCCTAAAGAAAAGCAACCATAGGAGCTCACCTTTTCTGCTATGCTGTACTCAGTGTCGTACACAATAGTCCACTTCTCTTTCTTGTCGAAACTCGACACTCCAAAATCGTATATGTCCATTTTCAGATTCCGTAGGAAGATTCGTTCCTTACAGAACTGCCAACATGAAAGGAAAGCGACGAACAACATTGAACGCCTACAATAACTGTACAGTGAAGGGTTTCATGCTGGCTTCAAGTACATTTCTGGCAGTTTTCTAGGGCATTTTTCATCTCTCACAGTCGGTTTACCACGTCCTTTTCTTTACTTTGTAAGCGAAATGACCTTGTGAAATGAATAGGTCTGAAACCTCACACTGTGAAATGCATCAAAAAATAACCGCGCAGAAAAATACAAAAAAAAAACAGGTTTCCGTATATGTGGCCCTCGTGCGCGCACCTATCGCAGATAAAGCTCGTGCTTCAGTGTTATACAAGAATACGGCGCCACACGAAACTGCACCGGGATAATTGAGCAATTCGGCAAGCTTGCGTGTATCGGAGATAAAGGCAAGAGTAGGCCATCTATTCAACGACGAGGTTCAAAGTGGGCATTATGCGGTGCTCACAACAGTGTTGTCCGAATGACTTGTGGCCTGAGTGTCCATCTCAAGGCGCCGAACATGGCGTCACGACGCAGTTAGCCTCAGTGTAAACGAGTATATAGTGTGAGCGTTTAGATAATGATCCCTGCAAACTCTGAGCGACAAGCACGGTGTTTTTCTGTTCTCTAAGCAGTTTTTATTTGGACGCCTGATGAGCCTCTCATTTTAAGTAATAATGCAGAAATAAAGCAAGTGCTTAGGTGGACTACTCTCTTTCATATTAGAACTCACTATACATTGTATAGATATAGGAGTGCCGTGAAACGCCCCTCTGGCTACGACTCAAGCGGAACTTGGGGGCCTATGACACCACGAGTCAACATACCAAGACCTCTCAGTTCCTTGATGTTCTACTGAGGACAAAAGTTTCCGGGACGAGAGTTATAGAAAAAACGCTTATTGTAGCTCCACCTCGCTACCCGGTCGCCTGATAATGTATGAAGGCTTTAAAGGTCTAAATACGTTCATCAAGAACCAATTACCGAATGCAAATGCTGTCGAAAATAATTCTAAGACTGTTAAGCAGCCTTCCTACTAATGATACGATGCATGAGTATATCATAAACCAACCTTAACGTGTTGAACACTTGATTTGTATCACCGCATATGCATTCTGATGCATGTAGATTTGATTGTATATAACCTATATATTGGAGTTTTTGTACTTTAAAAAATATTTTCTAACATTTCAGTGAAGGTGTAGCGACTTTTTAGCTCTGTACAATTTGTATATTATTGTTGTATTCATAGAATCGTGTCACGTCTTTCAATATCAATGATTTTTTTTTTCTCTGGCAGTTATGTTCACAAATTGTGTTGTTTCTTTTTCATGTACCGCTTGTACTGTCTCTCCCTTTCCTTTATTTATTAGGGGGGCGGGGCGAGCTTGTCAACCTTCCCACAAGGCAGCTTTTTTCACTCGCCTCCTCATGTACTTCAGGCCGTGGAATATATGAAATGCAATGAAATGAAATGCTGCTTTCTCTCTTCACAAAATCATGCGACTGAATAGCGAGGTGGAACTGCAATAAACGTTTTTCCTAGAACTCGCGTCCCGGGAAACTTTGTCCCCAGTAGCACTTCTCGAGCACGAACCGTAATAGCCTGTGTACAAAGGGGTATTTTTTCACTAACTCATTCTTGAACCCGAACTTCTTGCCATAAAACGCCTGCTCGTTTAGCAAGATTGAGGAACATCGGTAAGTTCTATCCTAGACAGTATGCGCAGGCTAGTGCATCAGCGGAGCAATGATAGCACGGAACGTGCGGAACATATCACAACGAAATATGCTTCAATAAGAGAACACAAACGGCAATTTTATTGTAATGCGTCATTATGCACTTCTGTCTCTCGTTTCAAACTACAGCCGTAAACGAAGAACTTTTCAAAATTGCCTCAACATAAAAATCAGTGCACCGTATGCAGATACGAGAAATCCGTACTTACGTAGGTGTAATGGACCAAGTAGTCACCCGCGTAAGAGGTGCATTCCTTCCCGGGAAGGAATCCGCCGTATTCGGACGAGCCTTCGGGGTCCGGGTGTGCCGGTCTGTAGCGTCGGCCAAAGAGCGCTACAGAGACGGCGAGTGCAGCTGTGTAGTGGTTGATACCCTCAAGCATCGCCAGGGCACTGAGCTGTGTCAAGAGAGCCGCCGCACATACCATCAAACGCAAACTGAAGGCAAAACTTACCGAAGCAAGTGGGGTTCGCTCACAGATGAGCGAAGATTGCCATTGTATTAAAAAAAGAAAACATTTACAATAAAGCTTTTCGCAGTGACGCCTGCTAAACACATCCAGAAAGTTGCGTTACAGGTCAGACTTCACGCTTCCAAGCACCTCCACCCCACTGCTACGGATTTTGTTTACAGGGGTGAGTCGCCCTGAGCCTGGTGAGTTAGCGTAAAGATCGTGAGCCTCTTCGTCCACGTCTCATCACCTATTCGTCGCCATTTCAGCGTCACGTGACAGTAGAATCACTGTATGGAGTAAGCTGGTGCCACAAAGGACCACTCAGTTTAATAGAGTTTCAACTAAAATCTTAAAATTTTTGTTTGCATCTACAGGCACAGTTACAGCTTACTGGTTGTAATTTGCATCAGTTCTCTTTTGTACTATTATCCTATTCATTCGTATATTTAAGTCTGTAGGTGGTGAAGTTCTGTGAAAGAAAAAAATATATGAGTAATCTCAGTGCGCGCTGATGCTCCAGCGATTGAATAAAATTATTTCTTGTCATGTAAAGAAGCCAAGGTAACGGTTTTCCTTTCAGCACTAATGTAAGCGCTCATTTTAACGCATGTAGGTCATGAGGGCGGCTGCCGCTACACGCGTATTCTACACGCGCACGGTTACCAGAGCACGTGCGAGGACCGAAATAGAAAGGGTCATTATTGGGGCACGGATGATCGCGAAAGCAGGAGACAAGTGCGTCAGCACCCCTTCGATTTTACTTCCACACACGGAGTCGAGCTTTACAGGTCCACTATAATTACGTCTCTGTTTTGCATGACAATTGCTATAGGTCTTGTTCTTTAGAACTTTTTAACTTTTTCTTTGACTGTGTATGGCTTTGAGCGGTTGACTCAGCTTTAGCGTAGCGTTTTGTTTTGTTATGCGTTGCGCCTCTTTGACTGCTTTGCTTCGACTTCTGACTCAGTTTTGCGGTGACTATGTTATTGTTTTCTTCTTTGTTTTGGTTTTTTTTTGTCATTTGCCTCGTGCTGCGTGGGCCGTAAAAGTCGTTATCTCATCCTTTTGTATCCTGGTTTCTTATGGGCTTCCTGGTCATTTAGTTTTTTTGGGTTGGGAGGTGCCAGTGTGTCGCCTCGATGTGCTGTTTCTTTGATGTCGTGTGCAACGATGTGTATCTGTGTTAGTTTTCCCACGTCTGCTGTTTTATTTGGTCACGTGGGTCTTGGATGGCATTATAAAAACTACTCATTTCTCTGAATAAATGTGCTGATATTCACCGCCTGCCCTGTCCACTGCTTCGTTTGTCATTGTCTTTTCGCGCTGCATTCTTTAACCATGGCCGCTCACTGAGCCTTGGGATGAATATCCAAACTTCGATTAAAAATAAAAATACAATGGTAACGTTGTTCGCTTTAGCCCTGATGCAGATTTTAAGTTTGGCATTAATGCTTGCTTTTTCTAGTAAACAAAGTGCTGCATATCTATATACGCTTTCTCATGAAAACCTTTGCATCCAAAGCAGAGCAGGGTGTTTAGTGTTTTTTAGTGTACTAGAAAAAATTCAGCGTTTTCCCAATACTTCGTCAATTTTGAACTACCGGCACCAACATAGAGTAGTCGTCATTGAGCTCTATGTTTCGATGTCTGCCAGATGCAATGTATTATTTTAAAGCGCGGTCAAGTTACTGCATTGTCACCATTATCTTTGATACTATATCCTCCTATTAGCCGACACAAGCTCTTAGTTTTTTCTGCAGTTTTTTTGTGCGACAATTTTGTACCGACTAGTAAGTATATGAAGGATCGCTGAAGTATTGTGACACTGCTATCAGCGACAGGTGTAGAGAAGAGGCTAGGGTCTTTGTGTGAAAGGACTGACGTACAGCCTTATGACATGGCCAACGAGAATATGGCACGTAGCCTTGTCATATGACGACCACTAGATCTTGGAGAAGGACAGTGGGGAGGCTTAGCAGTCTGGCTATAAGCAATGATAGGAAAGCTCAGAAAAGAAACAAATTGCCGAAAAAACTGTTCTTTCTGGATTTTTCTCGATGGATCGAAAATAAAAAAAGACCGGACATGGTCTCAGGGTCTGCAAATGACGCAATGAGCTATTATTCTTGTGAACAATCGCAGTGGGATGGACGGCTATGCAAAAAAATAACAGTGAAACGTGCGCTTCGTTTTGTATTACCTTCCAGTTCAAATAGAATTATTTGTTGAATAATTGTACTATGCTCACATTTAAGTTTGTAAGGATTGACTAAATGATAAATGTTGCGCAGTTCTGTACTGCATGAGAATGCAGATAGACGCGGTGAAAATTTTAAAACTGCATTTTTTATTCAGCTGCTATTTCCTCATTACCGCAAATCAGTGTTGAGAACTTTCATTCCTCAATTAAAAAAAATTGGCGATATCGCAGCACTTTTTAATGCTCATTTCGAAAAATAATTTATCACAACGGGAAAAGCCCGGAGAGGATAGCCGAACAAAGTGCGTTTAGAACGTTATACTCTCCTGCATCGAAAACTATGCGGACGCCACTTGAGATCTGTTTATATCTTTACTATATTTTAGACAGCTTACGTCATCACCCTCTCACACTCTACAGCCGAGAGTCACCCGCTTGGCGAGTGGAATTGACAGCAGCACTAATGCGACCCTTCCGAGCTTGAAGTCTTGAAGCTAGCATGGGCTATTAGCAACAGAGCTCTCTCACGGTGGTATATCTTTTTGTCAGCGCCTCATCAAGGGTCCTCTGGCACTACGACCCAATTTGCTCAACAGAGGCTCTATAAGATGCGCTGATCGGCTTCTGCATCAGCATCCTCCCTGGTGCAGTCAGCGTTCGAAAGCACACTGCCGGATCTCACAACTTCCCCAGATTGGCTTCTCGATAGCGTGTAGCCAGGCACGATCCTTGAAACACTTCTAACTCCTTTCAGTGTAGCTCCTCATGTGCCTGCATTGGCTCAAGATGGCCGTGATGCAGACAAACGTATCCACTATCGATACCACACGCCAGCAAGTGACTGTCTTTGGGAAAGTAAAGCACCATGAAATATTTATTTATTTATTTATAGAATACTGCAGACCCTAAGATGGGTCCAAGTAGGAGGGGAAAATATACATAAAAAACCCGGCAAATTACATCGCAGAAAGCTAACATATGAGTAATAGGACGCAGTAAAGGACAAGGATCAACAACTCAGCAAATATCAATAAGCAATTTTGTCAATGGCATCGATACTATTTACAACCTCAGGCGGGAGTTCATTATATTGAGTTATTGTGTGAGGAAAAATTGAGTATTGAAATTGATTGATTCTAGCACTGTACGGTGTTAGTTATTCCGTGTGACGATGTCGTGTTATTCGCGTTGTGATCGGCTTAAGAAATAAATCAGGGCTCATGCGCACGTCATTGTCTTTGAAAATCACAAAGGCATAGATCAAGATAATCAAGTACGCGTTCATCCCTGGCAGGCGAAAAATCTTCAACACAAACAGGCTTAGCATGGAGAGAGTTGTGGGGTATTTGAATGCTGCATGAAAAATACACCATGCTGTGGTCGGAAAGGCCATTTTCCAACGAGACGGAAAAATTTTCAACGGATCGGCTCACAAAAAACAAGATCAAGTATAGAGGCGCACGTGCTCTGGGCACGCGTGGGTTTTGTAACCAGCTGTTGAAGGTTGTGTTGCAACATAATGTCAAAAATGCTATGCGTGCCTAGGCCATAACAATTTTGTGAAGAAAAATGCATGAAAAAGTCTTCAGCCTCGAACTTTGCAATTTTTTTCATGAAATTACCTGCATACTCTACTTCCGAGCATCTTCTCAGTGCTTCCAATATTCTTGCAAAAATCATGTTTTTTTTCCTATATTTTCCAGCATTCAAAAATTTCGGAAATTTTACATCTCTAGCTATAAGCGGTGCTAGTAAATATCGTGCTGTCTGCCAATATTAGCTATATATAGGTTTAGAGAAATGTCACAAAGCTGGATTATTATTCTATTAGTATTTTTGCAGAGCCCACCTGACTGCTTTTATATTTTCCTACAGCAGAGAATGGCGTTGGAAGGACCATCCTGCAGTCAGTCTCGAACACTCGGTCGTCAAAGCCAATGTGCCCATGAGCGACGATAAGGTCCGGCGTAAAAACTTTCCTGCGCAAACAGACCGGGCGGCAGACAAACCTCAGAACCGGTCCACACTACACAGACTTCACACTTGTGGTAGATATCTCACTCCGACGGGGTATATCAGTGAGTCTTAATTATAAATTTTGTCAACAATCAGTAATACGATTGATCTATTCTGTGGTAAAGAACTCCGAAAGCGAAAACAGATTATTAAAGATAATGCACACCGTAAGCATGTAAGCTCTTCTAGACACTATGATAAGGAACAAATAGGCGAATGATTACTATGATTAATTAAATAATTATTAATTTGAAGGGGCATACGTTTTGCGGTTCTCTTCCAGTGGTTTCTTGGAGTAGACCTTCTGTTGTCAGCGCTCAGGCTGTGTACTCCTTTTCTGTCTTTTTCTAATATACTAAAACAGGTTATGCAAAATTAACGGTACAAGCGCCATGTAAGATTATATGGTTGCCCCAGAGTTGCCCCAGACACAAATTCCTCATTCCTGCAATGCGTTGGAATTCTGAATTCTGGGCAACAATTTGAAGTCAATATCCTTCATGTACCGGAAGATCATCATGGCTTCACGCAGATCAGAGTCTTGTGCGTAAAAGCCAACGGCCAAATACGAGGCGTCTTGAGGTGAAGTGCGCTGCATTTGTAGCAGGATGTGTAGGCTCTGTAAAAAAAGCAACTGTGAGACAAGCGTAAAGAAAGAGCCTAAAACTACAGAATATTCTCTTTAGGCAGTTCATGCGGAATAAACTACAAAGAAAAGACTGATCACCGGGAATATCAACCAATGAACGGCCACGCGCCAGATTAGGAAAAAAAACCGAATAATACAAAGCGGTTCAGATGAAATGAAAGGTACTACTACACTGTGACTATTACACAGTGTTGGTGGTTGGGAAACGGGGTGGAGGTGGCTGTAGTGCACGTCTATCAATGTGCACATAGAAAAATGTGAAAACAAGTGGCAGCTTCATCTAGCCCTGCGCAGTTGCAAAACATCGACCGAGTGTTGCTGAACGAAACAAGTGATGCTTTCACTTCAAGGCTAAGCAGAATTTTGTATTTTGCCAAACAACTATCCTAGGTTTTCAGTGCATGTACGCGGTACAAGGAGGGCAATCCCAAAACTAAGCTCTCCAAAGCGCTGGGGCTGAAGGAAAACTAATAGCGTGACTGTTGTCCAAACTACTTTGTTCGCTGCTTCCTCCTCTCCTAAACAAGCTATCGCTTGCCCGCTGGGCCGGCCAGTCTAGACTCGGCAGCCGTGTAACAAAGGTACCGCTTGTTCCTACCATCAGGCGTGAAGTTTGCGCAGTTATTTGATTTTTGAATGAAAAAGGCCTGAAACCTGTTCAAATTCATCGTCGATTGACAGAAGTGTATGGAGACTTGTGCATGGACGTCATAATGGTCCGCCGCAAGTGGTGTAGAGACTTTACTGCTGGTCGCAAGAAGCGGGCGACATTCAATTTCTAAGGAGACAGGCACGAAGGTTGAAGAAATGATGCGACGACACCGGAAGATCACCCCCGATGTTCTCTGCATTTTGGTTTGTGAGGCGTCTCAACGAACAATCCATAGGATTTTGACTGTATAACTATAATATGGGAAAGCGTGCTCAAAATGGGTTTCGCGAATGCTCACACCGTCTCTTGCCGCGAATTACTTCGGCGCTATACAGAAGAAAAGGTAAACATTTTGGATGTAATTGCTACCTGTGACAAGACCTGGGCATTCCACTTCTCACCTGAGACAAAACAACAATCTCGTGGCATTCCTATTTGCATAAGCCGCCGAAAACCAAGCGCGCATGGTGTGCTGGCAAAATCATGGCAACTGGTCAGATAACAGTACCTCTCGCTGGGCTAGTTGGTGTAACATTGCGTAACAAAAGATAAAAAACAGCGCTAATTTTGACAAACAGAAAGACCAGACAGGACGGGCGCTGTCCTGTCTAGTCTTTCTGTGTGGTTTGTGTCAAAATTAGCGCTGTTTTTTTTTATCTTTTGTTACACTGGTCAGATGTTTAGGTGAATTCCCCAAGGTGGAGTAAATTTGTAATAATGGAGTAATTACTCATTCGCATCCATCCAAGTGCAGCCATAGGGCTACAAAGGAAAGATAACAGCTTGATCAGAGCCTCCGTAGTTAAACAAAAATTAGTCGTGGTCCGGGGCTCGAACCCGGGGCCACCGCTTCACCCGACCAGTCTCTCTACCAACTGAGCTAACCGGGACGGCAAGCTTTTGCTTTCCTCTTTAGCCTTATGGCTGCGCTCGGGAGGATGCCTGTGAGTAATTACTCCCTTATTACAATCATGGCAACTCAAATTTGGGATCTAAAGGTGTATTGTTGGTCGACTTCATAGCTCCTGGAACCACGATAAATGCTGTTGTGGAACACTGAAACAATCCGGACGGACGGTTCAGAATCGAAGAATAGAAATGTTCCGCAATAGCACTAGATTTCTCCATTACAACACTCGCCCCGACATCTTCTTTCAAACTGTTGCTTTCCTGCAGCAGTTTGGATGGGAAATCATCAACCAACCACCCCATAGCCTGGAGTGTGCACACAGTGGCGACCACTTGTTTTCAAAGAACAACACCTGGCCCTTAAGTGACAATGAATGAGTGACAATGAATGAGTGAAAACTGAGGCCCAACGCTTCCTCGACAAAATGGCGGCGAGCTGGTATGACAAGGGCTTACAAAACATCCGCAGTGCCTGCAAAAACACTTCGATGAAAATGGCGATTATGTGGAAAAACAGAAGAAAGTTCAAGCTTTAAACCGATATATCACTTGATTAAAATTTGCGTATCTTTCCATTTTTAAAAGAATTGGATACCTTATTTTTGGGATGACCCTCGTAAATTCATGGGTTATGTGGAATCTAGGGTGGCCCGGCTGAAGAATGCTTACCTAAAGTAATGTGCCACTGATACACCTTACACTGGAAACGCATGCGCAGAGCTTCCAAAAAAGACAATTTTACAAATTCTAATATCGCTATCGCTTTAAAACCTGTTTTTACGACATGCACGTTTCTGCCCATTCATTACACGCTTGTGTTTCCCAAAGGGCATTTAGGTGATCCACTTGCTGTGAGATAACTATGGGGCTTTTATGTTCTTTTAATAACTACTCTTTCTAGATTTTCGCCTGCAGTTTAACCAGAATAAAAAAAACAGCTGCCTCATTACTTTTGTTGTGAGTGCGATCGAATAGTTAATTATGCACACACTGACATATGTGGTATTAACGTAAAATTATTAAGTGTGGCTGAAAAAAAGCGATAATATATGGGACTCGAAAACCTTTATGCACCCTCCGTAAGTGACATGGTGATGATCTGACGTCAGCGCGGCCTTGCAGTGTTGCGCTTTCATCTCGAGCGGTGGTCTTTAGTAAGCGTCAGGTCTAAGTGTTCTTCGTTGCGGCTCGTAGTACTGCATTGTGAAATGCCTTCCGTACCCTCTGCAATCGTTACCTCTTAGCTGATGCATGGCCGACACGAGTACGTTATGCTATTTTGTAAGTACCGTGGTTCATACATTTGCCCAGAAAAGGTGCAAAACCAGCAATTGTGAGAGCCCATTACGTTCCTCCACTGGAGCATGCATTTTGGCACGAGTGGTGGTCGACTGTGATAAATTAAAAGCGAGCCTGTAGTGGTCGCGCCCGACAGATTTTTTCCTAAGCTTTTTTTGCGGAAAAAGCGTAACACCATTTAAATAAGGCATTGCACGATACCAGTGTAATTTGTTCTGCTCAGCTACACACACAAATAATATGACATCCTATAAATTAGGCATCACACGGTACCAATGTCACTTGCTCAGCGCACCTACCTACAGATGAGGGGAACGTCTTCACTGTTTCTCATGAATGACGCATGCAAAGAACGAAAAAAAAACCAAAAATATCGGCCACCTCTGCAGAAAGAACTTACTGCCAGAACCTCAATGGCTTCGCGGAATTCCGTCGCGTTGAATCCGATGGAGTTGATGGATAGGAACCCGTAGTGGCGTAGGTTCCGCTTCCAGAGGTCCACGACTTTCGAGCGGCCCGCAGCCGTTACGAGGTGACGGGCCACTTCGCGTCTCTTGCTGACAAAAGAAATGAAATAACGATTGATGATTTAAGCGCATGGTGTATGCAATCAAGTGCAGAATGGTCCATTGTTGTTTCAAGTCGATAGATTCGATTATATTGCTGGCGTCATACTTGCATGTTTCTGGTGCGCTCGAATACTTGGCGTATTTGGCATAAAAAACGGCGATAATTTTCCAGCACGGCGACTGAACCGGCCTTCAAAATACCTAGAGTTATTACACGCTGAACTGACACTTTTCTTTCTTGATTTACAAGGGTTCGCATAGTTTCAATTCCGTTGTGTCTGGAATATTAGTTTCCTCGGTCGTAAGTGTTATTCAATGTTTTGAATACTGTAAAATTCCTTATAGAATTTCCCTACAGTTTTTTTATAGCGTCTAAATTACAGAGAATACTGTTTAGGCACCGAGCTTTCACAAGCTAGAGCGCCGTCTATAGTAAATGACTTCCAAAGCCCGCCGCAGCAAAAGTTCATTCAGATATCTGTCACAAAGATCAATGAGCTGGCCGCATGCTATATCAAACTGTGATAAACACCGCACGAGGTTACATGAAATTATTCACATGTATGTTTACGCAATAAAAAATTATGCATACAAGGGATTAGAACCATATTCTCTGGCATTTATGTGCTAATCAGAACGAAATCGTATCAGAACCCTCCCAGTGCGACCGCATATCCATACAGGGGAAATGCAAACATGCTTGAGTGCCTTGCAATTTCATTGAACACTATAATGATTTTCACACTAACATTATTATTAAAGAAGCCTTCATTACAGCCTCTCGCAGCCTTTGGGTTGCTTCTAAGCATTAAATCTTACCTGGCTAAATCACATCAAAAAATTAGAAAATCGGTGAAAATGCTTTCCAAAGTTTAGACACCTTACAAAGGAAGGGACACTAGTAACCATCCTAATCATCCTGTTGTCTTGGTCAGCAAATAATGCTTGGAAGTGTACTTTTTTTTTGTAATGCTCGTTTCGATACAGCATTCTTCCGCAGTAATAGCGGCGTCAGTAACCATATGGCACTGGAGGAGAAGAAATGATTATGAGTGTTAGCCGCGCGCAATTAGAGAAAACGACTATGATAGAGAGGATCTCATATAGAGAGTAATCACCCTTTAGCGTCAAAGCAGTAGCGCTGAGGCGTACGCTGCCCAGTAATTTCTTTATAATAGAAATGTGTCCCAGCTAAGAGTTTTCTCTGAATAAATAGGACTTACACCGCTCCCGCTTCAAGTTTTCGATCAATTAGGCTGCAATCTACCATTTTATAGCCGTCTGTGTCATCTTAGTAGATCAAGCGACTGCCCCGAACAGGCGATGGCCCTAGGTTGAACCCCCGGAACAGGATTAATTAGCCTTCAACTATGAAGTTCTTTGGAAAACAATACAGCACTCATATATAACTGCGTGTCGGAGCATGGGTGGATGCGACAAAGCAATAACTACCTTAAAAGGTACCAACGACTGGCATGCTTTCTAGTACTTGTGAATGGCTTTCATCAAGTTTTGAAGTGGGAGCACGGCAATGGATAATTACTGGTCAGGTTTTTGTAACTTTCGGTCGCTTTGTTGTGAGAACTAAAGAATGTGATATCCTTCTATGCCCGCAAATCATAGAGGAGACACTTGCCTGAAGTCGAAGGATAGGCCGTACTGTGTAATGGAGTGATTCAGGGCGTTGCCCACGACATGGTCCACGGCCGGCCTGAAGCTGGGGCTGGTTAACGTGTCCTCGGGGTTGGCGTACAGGCCGTCGTAGAAGGTGAAGTCACATACACCGTCCGCGGGCGTGACCACCGACTCGTTCGTAGCAACACCGAAGATGCAGACCATTGGAAATTGTTTCATGGGTGGCTCTGCACGTTGGCAATATGATGTGCAACCTAGAGCATGTGTACGTGGCAAACCCAATCTCTGCGAAGACTTATACTCATGCTAAATTTGGCAGAAATCGCACAGTGCATTTGAAAACCGTGCCCTTCAGTAAAACTCATCTACAGATGAGTTTTTATTAGGAAATTCGGTACAGTTGGTTGGTTAACAGTGTCGCGGAATGTCGGGGTTTCCAATCTCGCGCAATGCACCGAGGGGAGTGCTATGTCTCGTTATTGTACAATTGTGTATCTCGTGTTCGAACCCGACCGCGGCGGCTGCGTTTTTATGGAGGAAAAACGCTAAGGCGCCTGTGTGCTGTGCGATGTCAGTGCACGTTAAAGACTCCCAGGTGGTCGAAATTATTCCGGAGCCCTCCACTACGGCACCTCTCACTTCCTTTCTTCTTTCACTTTCTCCTTTATCCCTTCCCTTACGGCGCTGTTCAGGTGTCCAACGATGTATGAGACAGATACTGCGCCATTTCCTTTCCCCAAAAACCAATTATTATTATTATTATTACAATTGTGTATAGTGACGTTCTGCCGACCATTACAATGTACTTCTGACCCGGTAAGCCAGTGAACGCTAATTGCTTGTCCTTTCGACTCGATTTTACATAATCTCCAATGTCGAAGTAAAAAGGCATTCACCATGACATAACACTCCCTGTGACATTCGCATCAAACACTCAATGTTCACAAACAGCTATTTCACTTACGAGATGGAAAAGGCGGGCGCGTGCTTGTAGTGGCCAGTGTTGAGGACACTGTTGACTCTACCGTTCGCTCTGGAACAACTGTCGACGTTGTAGGAACACCCGGATCCGTCTCGGCAGTGTATCTGGCTGAAGTTCGCTTGGTAGTAGCTGCAGGATGAACGACAATTAACCCGCCGAGACCCCCGGAGCACTCTCTCCTGACGTGGACACTAACCACTGACAAGAGGGGAGCCACCACCGTCCGACTTACCGGATGGGACAGGACGGCGCGTGGTTGTAGTGGCTGAAGTTGAGGGCAGCTTGGGCCGTACAGTGAGCACGACTACCTCTGTCGGCATTGAAGAGGCGTACACCTTCGCCTCGGTAGCTTCGGTGGGAGGTACTTCCTCTGCGGCACCTGGATGACCAAGAACAATGAGCGTGGAACGTAATGCCCGGAATGTTATTGCTTTAAAACCATTTAGGAGTAATTCCCATTTGAATAAAACGACACAACCATATCACAAATATTTTGTATTTTGTCGTTAGAACAGACTTATGTTTTTAACGCCAGAGCATTGAAAGTCCTGGTACCCAAAAAATCCAACGTCGGCGTTGTCAACGCTGTGAGCGAAAAATCACGAGCATGACTCTGGCAGGTGGTGTCCAGAAAGCAACCTAGGAGGCAGGTGGGCTACCCAGGACACGTGACATTGAGGCGTAATCACCAGCTTCCTACTGGATAGTGAGCAAACTGCGTACCGTAGCTGGTGGCAGCTACGATTGGTCGCTCAGGAAGAACACCGTGGACCACAGAGGGCGCAAGGCGGGAGCACCTGCCATCGCAAGGCGGTGGCGCATCGCTTAACCGATGCATCTCTGCACCAGGAGGGGTAATACGACCTCTAAGGTTCTATGAATCGAAAGTAGAGAATGCCTTTCTGCATATATGGGAATTAACTCTTTACGCTATCGCGTCAAATCCTTAAGGCGGAGCTTAAGTGCCCGTTCAATTTCAAAAAAAAATATTTTGCTGTAGTACGGCAGTTTTTCTTGCACTACTTGTATAGTGTGTAGCTCTGTGGTACTTTTCTGTTGCACCTACGGAAAATTCAATTGTCACTACAAAAATTTCTGTTCTCATTACAGGTTTTATGGTCAAAAACGTCACAGAAATTCTGTTGCCACGAGAGAAGTATTTCAAATGTGTTTTCCGGCTGGGTTTTATCTGTTACCGAAGCGAAATACGCCTAGGAAAGTACATCAAACCTGATGGAAGCTGCAAGGCTTGTGTAGGCTCGCGAAGTAGGTTCCGAAAATGTCTACAAATACATTTTTTTATTCAAAATCTTCTGTTCTGTCGAAAAGGAGCAAACGGTAACCCGCGCGAAATTATATTATCAACGCCTGCACGACCGACTCGAATATTACTGCCGTTTATCAGGCCTTGCGCTAGAAAGGAAGAGCGCTCTGACGGCCTGTTCACTGTATACAGAGATTCATCATCATCATCATCATAATCATCATCAGCGAGACTTCGCTCACTTGGGGACAGATGCTCTGCCATATCTCTCCAATTAACTCAGTGCTGTGCCTGCTGCGGCCAACGTACATCCGCAAACTTCTTAATCTCACTCGCCCACCTCACTTTCAGCCACCTCCTGCTGCCGCCTCCTGCCACACAGGCGAGAAGGAATTAAATACAACTTTCATATACTTTTCTTTTTCGGTACATTGGTACATTGCAATATATGATATGAGAAGACTTGAAAAATGTGCTTCCCCAATCCTTGTTTTTCTGGTTATTTCTCTCTAGTGATTGGGATCTGCAGCGCCTACCTGTCCAAAGTAGACGTATTCTCTTGCCAGGTCCAGTCCCTCTCTACTAGTCGTAAGTTACTATTCCCTTCCGAGCCTGTTGAAAACTACTTTGCTTTTCTGCATGTTAATTTTCGGACCTGCCATTCTGCTGTGTCTTTCTTTGTCATTCATCATGCATTGCCATTCATCAGCTCAGTGACTTAGCAAGGTAATGTCATCAGTGAGTTGTCGGTGTCTGAAGTATTCTCTATTAGATCTTTTTATTCTCTTAATTAACTCCTCTTAATTAACACTTCTTAATCAGGTTTTTCGTTCCCTGAGAGAACGTGCTGGTACCCTGTACAAACATCCTTGTGCCTATTTGTACTGCACACCCCTTAATGATAGCTATGAGGTTATCGTTCATTGCTTGAGCATTAACGCCGTCATCCTAAGTTAAGGCTGAATATATATTCTGCAGAGAGGTCCTAAATTCCTCTACTTTCTCGCTTACCGTTAGCTCGCTGATGGGCTTCCGCCTCATTAGTTTGTTCCTTCTTCATGTCTGGGCTAATTCGGGACATTATCATCCTCTGGAATTCCACATCTTGCAGGATGCCCGGGTGAGCGCACAATGAAGTCTATTTTATTTTTAGTCGCACCATTGGGGATTTTCCACGGCCACTTCCTGTTGTCCCGTTCGCGGAAGATGCTCATGATCTGTAGATTATTTTTCTCTTCGAACTCTACGCCCAACTTCCCCCTACTATTCCTGCAGCTTGTGCCGTAGACTGCCACTACCTGGAATCCAGCCTACTTCTTGCCTACCTCGACTTTGAAGTCGCCCAACACTACAGTGTACTATGTTTTTACTTTGCCCATTGCCTAACACAGACCAGCCGGTCGTGGGATCAAACCTCTGGTTTGGCGGCTGTATGTCGATGGATGGGAAAGGCAAAAACACTCTTGTGCTGCGCAATGTCAGTGCACATGAAAGAGGCACATGTAATCGTGATTATCAGGATCTTCCATAACGGTTTATCCGAAGCCCATGTGCCTCAAGACGACGTTAAACCTCAATATTGTACCAATGAGCTGAAGTGCAGGCGAGCCCAACGCAATCGCCGTGGAGATTTGTATGCTGCTTATCGTCTGCAAACACTGGCGCGTGCGTGCAGTGTGCAGACGGTGGGCTCCAAAACGAATAAATCTCAATGATATGTAGTGGCGAGGTTGCTAGACATATTACCCGAAAATAGCCGCTGTATGCCGATGTTGGTGCAAGCAGCGTTAATGTTTCCGCCATATGGCCAGGTAACCTCCTATGCGTGCACGAAATGTCAAATTACTCGGTTCAACACTTTTTTGAGCTTGTTTTCACATGCATTGTGCTTTCCTGGTTTGAATGAAACAATGGTAGCTAAACGCATCACGCGCAGGACCCAGAGATTAGAGTGACTGCCCATCTCTTTCGCTATTAGCGGCATGGCTTATTGGCTACTACAGTCTAAGTTCACACTGACTATGTAATGAGCACGGTAACCGTCACAAAGATAGCATTAAAGCTACAGGTGTAAAGAGTGCTCTTGGTGGGCCATTTCATGGATGATGACGAGGCATATGTCTTAAGATGAGGGGTGTATATAAAATTCAAGGAGGAGATTGCGCAGGTACGACTATAATGGAGATGGAGGGAACTCAGGTGTGCGTGCGTGCGTGCGTGCAGACAGCTCCAGAACGAAAAAAATGGAGGGCGTTCTTATAATCTCTGATCTCACATAAAAAGCGCAATAGGGTGACGCCAGAAGGTCCAAAATACTAATAATCTGTTTATATGCAGTAAGTGTACCGCAGCGGTGGCCTAGTAGTTGAGCATCCGCCTCGCATGCGGGAGGTTGGGGGCTCGATCCCCAGTGCCGCCGGGGGCTCCCACCGGCGATACAATAGTGCTCGGCTTCTTGAGGGTGTAATGCTTGGAAAATGGGTCTTAGACCCCACTTTGAGTATAGAAGAATACCTTGTGACATGGCGCCCTTTGACCTGAGATGCCCTTGCGCCATAAAAATACATCATTAAAAAGTGTTCCCAGACGTACAATTACTGCCATTTAAACATTTTGTAAATAACTTCACGCCGAAGTTTTACAACAGCGCAAATTTTTGCTGCCATTTCCCACTTTCGTTGACACATCAAATACAGCCTTGAAACCTGCCGCTGCAGTGGCTTCTAACTCGAGCGATTCCGTCCAGAATCTCGCGATACCTGGGGAGACGCCTTCTGTGTTTTTCAACACCTGTCGTATAACGCGAAAATGGCGATTTATTTCGTTTTTTTGTCCGCCTGTCTAAAGATTCCCTAATCCCAATAACCGAATGCGATTGAAGAAAGACGCGTGACAATGCCGGTGGCAGGCAAGCCCCTGCATGAATTGAGATTTATGTCATGCCAATCGGTCGGCGCTAAAGTTGTTTGCCGCTTCGCTGTGAGTTGCATCCCACGATTGATTTTTTTCCGTTTCCCAGCTAAGGCTGCTCATGTGGGATGCAAGCGGACTGCGCAACGTTGCGGAGGCTATAGTAAGGGCCTTGGGAAGTCGCAGCCAGACTGACACAATTCAGAACTCTCAAAAAAGCGCTCTATTGTGCGAATGACCGGAACATGAGGCGTCCGTGCTGCTTCCATTGAAAACCGGATGATCTGCCAGGCATTCAAAATACAGGAGACGTTGTCTAAGAACAAGACAACGGCTTGCTCACCAACATGCATGATGAGAAACAGCCCGGAGATGATAACCACCAGGGCCACACAAATTCCGGCAGCCGTGAAAGCGGCGCGTAGCAGCATGTCTCTGCAAACATTTATTCATATTTGTACCGGTTGAAAACATGGCGGCGACCGCACGTGCTTTCGCAGTACAGATGTCTGTGGACGTGCACTGACAACAACATATTTTATACTACAGCGCTGCTTTCGTGCTCGCGAAGAGATAACGCAGAACTATTCAAGCACCTTAACGATAGGATGAGGCAGTTTATAATTCGTGCACAATAAAATGTATCACGCAAATCTCTAGAAGAGACAACGATATAAAAAAGAAATTAAGATCCTTTCACGTACAGAAATTAGGTCCCCCGTCAAGGAGGGTAATGTTGTTTTGAGGTAATGACACGATGTGTGGTAACGGCGCCGTGGTAAATGCAATAGGGTTTATGCAACATCTTGGTGGGAACAGCCGAAAAAAACCAAAACGCAGACACAGAGAGGAAAACACAGAACGTAGACGAGGCTGACTGTCAACTAAAATTTTTATTGGAAAATCCGCGCTTTTTGTTTCCTTGTCAAAAAGATCTTGCTTTTATCTCCCGTGGGGTTCGTTCAAGAAGGAAAATTTTTTTCTTGATAAAGAGATGGATGGTGTGCTGACGCACCGCTGCCCTGTTTCCCGTATCGCCAATGCCTCAAGGATCTTATGTGTCAATTTGTCTGCATACCTTTTCATGACTTGAACTTCATGCAACTTGGGCTCACACTTGCGCACTTGTTTTCCTTTTTTGTTTTCTTTACAATCTCTGCAATGCAGGGCTAGATTGCTGCTTGGGGCACCTGATAGCGATGATGCATGTTCTCTTATCCTATCATTAAGGCACCTTCCCCTCTGTCCTATATATTGTTTTCCACAGGCCAGAGGGATATTATAAACCACACCTTTAACACACTCGCTGAATCTTGTTCGGTGTGCGATCTGGCATTGCTGCTTCTTTTGCCTGTTGACTCGAGCACACATGCTCATTGCCTTGTTCGGTGCAGAGCAAACAACCCGGACCCCGTGCCTCTTGCCAATCTTCATGAGGTTGTGGGTCAATCCATGAACATACGGAACCACAGCTAATTTCTCCCTTTCAATGCCTTCTTCATGTCCACCTTTCCTTTCTTGCACTCCTTTCACTTTCCGCAGCAAGCTTTCAGCTACGCTGCTAAGCATCAGAACGGGATAGTCCGCATTTTTTAGCCTTTCGATCTGCCGCCGAAAACTTGTCTCCATCTGATGCTCGAGTCAACAGCCAAAGAAGCAGCAATGCCAGATCGCACACCGAACAAGATTCAGCGAGTGTGTTAAAGGTGTGGTTTATAATATCCCTCTGGCCTGTGGAAAACACTATATAGGACAGACGGGAAGGTGCCTTAATGATAGGATAAGATAACATGCATCATCGCTATGAGGTGCCCCAAGCAGCAATCTAGCCCTGGATTGCAGAGATTGTAAAGAAAACAAAAAAGGCAAACAAGTGCGCAAGTGTGAGCCCAAGTTGCATGAAGTTCAAGTCATGAAAAGGTATGCAGACAAATTGACACGTGAGATCCTTGAGGCATTGGCGATACGGGAAACAGGACAGCGGTGCGTCAGCACACCATCCATCTCTCTATCAAGAAAAGAATTTTCTTTCTTGAACGAACCCCACAGGAGATAAAAGCAAGATCTTTTTGACAAGGAAACAAAAAGCGCGGATTTTTCAATAAAAATTTTAGTTGACAGTCAGCCTCGTCTACGTTCTGTGTGTTCTTTTCTGTGTCTGCGTTTTGGTTTTTTTCGGCTGTTCCCACCAAGAAGAATGAACCAACTAGCTCAGTTTTCTACTCTTTTAACGTTCATGCAACACACTGGCTACACACTTGTGTTAGGATCACATTTAGCCATCAATCCTGTCACCTGAACAAATTGTCGAACCGGAAATTGCGGGGTCTTTTCACGTGATTATTGTGTCACTGTGCGCGAACCGTGTGGACTAGGCATAGCAATCAGTGACAGCTTACATTGCAAAAGGGGGCGCGCCACGTCTCTTCCTGTTACTGTCTAACCTCGCTGCTCGCACGTCACCTAAAAGTGTTGACTGTCTCATAATGTCTAGCCTACAACGGTGGTGCTGTTTCAGTCATGACTAACATATACAAGTACAGTTGTTGCGTTTCTGACAGTGCGTTGCGATTGAGTGCAGTGCTTTAAAGGTTGTGACTGAATAGCAGAGACAACCCTTAGAAAGAAGAAAGAATAGTGTCGCGTACCCGTTGTAGTAATAGGAGGGGCCCGAGACCAACAAAACTAGCAAATTATGACGGCTGCTTCTCTTAATATGCAGCCAGTATACCAACTGAGGCAATTTTTTTTTCTTTCATGAATATCAAACAAAGTATTTTATGGCTAGCTTCTTGGGGTTGTTCATGCGACGTCTTTTAATTTCAGGTTTACATGTTTCTCCTAAGAGGTAAGCCCTATCCTTCCCATGTATTTCAGGGCATGTTTTGGTACACTTTTTTTATCAGTGAATAGAGATAGCGCCTACCTAGTTGAATCACTTTTATCGCAGCTCTATGCTCTTTCGACAGAAGAAAAACTGTATTAAACAATTAAAACTGTAATATTGTGTGACCGTTTCTCCAGAGGACTAAATTTAAGGACATTTTTGGCGTTGTTTCTGCCTGTAAAATGAAAACAGATAATTTTGCATGCCCAATTTTGGTTAAGTACATTTCCACATGCCCATGTAACGTACACGCAAAGAATTAGCCTCCTGTCTCATATCATGTTGGAGATTATGGTATCGCTGTAATGATTTTTTCAGATATGAGTTTAAAGTAAAAGCTAACTTTATTACGAAGCTTTTGCTTTCGCAGCATTCGCTGACAAATTTTGCCATGGGCCTCAATTATTCAGTTATCTTTGTGTTTCTTTAATAGTCGTCTTGTTTTCTACTATTTTTTCATGCTGTGTTACTCAGCCAGCAGAGGAAACTTGAGCCCCGTCAACTGCTTTCAGCGGCGGAGAGTATTACGGCTGCAGGTTAACCATAAGCCTCTAGAACCTTGGCTCTTGCTATGTTACCGCTGTGGAATAGTATGAAAGCATCTACTGCTGACTTCTTTAGTGCCTTTGGTAGGAGAGAGGCAATTTTTTGGAGGATGCTCCCGGATGATTCGAATCAAGGACGGATTGTTCTTAGCAAGTTTTGTACTCCAACTGGGTTAAGAAACATTCAATTCTTGTCATAAAATAGTATTTGAAATTGCTGGTAACACATTGCCTCCACAAAAGAAGGTGGCCTGATTGTTCATCTCTCTTTTCTAAAGTTATTCTTTAAAGAGTAATATACCGCATAGATGGAATCGCGCTACTGGAAAAGATGCAGGCAATAATGTCCTCTTAAGAATAAAACATGACTAAAGATCAAAAATGTTTAGATTTGGTGATCAGCCTGCTCTGTGAAGCAATCATTGAGATCCGCGGTAATAATGTTAAGCTGTTACGAAAAGAACCTTGAGTGTTTCATTCGTCTGCTCTCTGCTTCATCTCTTGTTAGCGAACCGCCTCAGCTCCCTATTCGAAAGAGGACCGCTACTTTCATTTGAGTCGTGCCAGTGACATTGCCTGTTAAATCCACGGCTCACAAAGAATTATGAACATGAAAAATCTTACTTCTCCGCTGGGTGCGCTGAAAAGCAAAAGAGAAGAAAATGCGGGATGTCTGGTTTTAAAAATCAGTGTTAGGCACAGCCTTACAGGAGAGATGCAGTATGCGGAAGAGACGGTTACAGCTTCATGCTTTTCTAATCTAACGTGTTTTCGGAAAAGAAGCATATTGTCACAGATGGGCTGCAGAATCAAGAGGCTAGGCACAGGCCGCAAGAAATCAAGCAGTGTCCAGCTGCAAAGAGCAAGCGCGACTCACTTCTTTGTCCTCAAGGCGCCGCCCGGGGACACCTGGCGGCATTATTCCCCCTCCCCATCCAAAAAAAAGAAGCAAATACGTGGACGCACTTGGAGCGAACGAGGTGCCCGTTACTGCGTAAAGTACGGCTTCATACGCAGTACGTGCACGACCTCAGGCTGCGGTCGACGGCGCGAATGGGCAGAGTGCCATCGCGGAGGACTTCATACGTCACATCCGTGATGCGTCGCAGCACTGTGTAGGGTCCAAAGTAGCTGCTCAGGAGCTTCTCCGACAGGCCGGGGCGACGTACCGGGGTCCATACCCACACTTTGTCGTCGGGGTGGTACTCGACGTGGCGATGTCGTTGGTTGTAGCGTTCTGCATCCGTTGCCTGCTGCCGGCGGATGTGAATACGGGCCAGTTGGCGGGCTTCTTCTGCGTGCCGGGTAAATTATCGGCGTCTGGCGTGAGCGCCTGGTCGTCAAGGGGGCACGGAAGCATGGCGTCGAGCATCTCTGAACATCACGACCGTAGACGAGGCGAAACGGCGTAAATCGAGTCGTTTCCTGAATCGCCGTGTTGTAGGCAAACGTCACATATGGGAGGATCTCGTCCCAAGTCTTGTGCTGTACGTCGACGTTCATTGCGAGCATGTCTGCTAAGGTTCTGTTGAGGCGCTCCGTAAGCCCGTCTGACTGCGGGTGGTATGCAGTAATCTTGCGGTGGTTCGTGTGACTCAGCTGGAGCACCTCGTGCATGAGCTGCGCTGTAAACGCGGTGTCCCTATCGGTGATGACGGAGGACGGGGCGCCATGTCGTAAAACAATGTGGTGTATGAAGAAGCGCGCGATTTCAGAGGATGTACTACGCGGCACAGCCTGGGTTTCCGCATTGCGCGTCAAATAATCAGTCGCAACTATAATCCACTTATTGCCAGAAGACGACACAGGGAATGAGCCCAGAAGATCAATGCCGACTTGGTCAAAAGGTGTGCGAGGTGGCGCAATTGGTTGGAGCACACCTGCGGGCTTGAGCGGTGGTGACTTACGACGCTGGCACTCACGGCAACCTCTCACGTAGCGGTGGATGGTCTTTGCAAGTTTAGGCCAATAATAGCCCTGACGCACTCGAGCGAGCGTGCGTGCAAATCCCAAATGGACAGAGGTGGGCTCATCATGACACGCCGAAAGGATGTCGTTGCGGAGGTCTGATGGTACGACTAGGAGGGAGGGCCGGTCACCGTTGCTGGAGTTTTTCTTGAACAGTACGCCATTGCGAATGCAAAAAGAGGTCAAGTGGCGGGAAAAGTGTCGAGGTAAGTTGGAAGCATGGGCCTCCAGGTGATCCATGACAGACCGCAGGTCAGCGTCAGCACGCTGTTTTGCCACTAAGTCCGCTGCAGATCACACCTAGGAAACGATTGTCATCCTCTGCGCTGTCATCAGCTTGCTCGACAGGTGCGCGTGAGAGCTTGTCGGCGTCTTCGTGTTTCCGTCCGGACTTATAGGCAATTGTGTAATCAAATTCTTGAAGGCGAATGCTCCAGCGTGCTAGGCGGCCTGATGGGTCCCGGAGATTGGTAAGCCAGCACAAGGAATGGTGGTCGGTGACCACTTTAAAATGACGGCCACAGATATAAGGCCGAAATTTCATCGTCGCCCAGACGACAGCGAGGCACTCCTTTTCCGAGGTGGAGTAGTTGATTTCGGTGAGCGAGAGTGTGCGACTCGCATACGCGATCACACGTTCCACGCCTTCTTGATGTTGAACGAGGACGGCACCAAGCTTATGTTGCTAGCGTCGGTGTGTATCTCGGTAGCAGCCTCCTCATAGAAGTGAGCTAGCACAGGGGTAGTGTGCAGCCGTTGTCGCAGCTCTGTGAAAGCAGCCTGTTGCTCGGCAGTCCAGACGAACGGTGTATCGAAACAAGTTAAGCGGGTGAGGGGTTCAGCGATCTTGGAGAAGTCGGCGATAAAACGACGGTGGCAGGCGCACAAACCTAAGAAGCGCTTGAGCGTTTTCTTTGTAGTAGGACGGGGAAACTTGGCTACGGCGGTAGTTTTCTCGGGATCGGGTCGTATGCCATCGGCGCTCACAACATGGCCGAGATACTTGAGCTCTTTGTAGCCAAAGTGGCATTTCTCGGGTTTAAGTGTCAAGTTGGCCAACCGCAGGGCATCCAACACGGTCCGCAGGTGCTCAAGATGTTGGTCGAAGGCTTCTGAAAACACCACCACGTCATCTATGTAAACTAAACAGGTTTGCCATTTGAGGCCAGCCAGAACAGTATCCATCATGTATGTAATTGTAATGCAATTGGTTTTGGGGGGAAAGGAAATGGCGCAGTATCTGTCTCATATATTGTTGGAAACCTGAACCGCGCCGTAAGGGAAGGGATAAAGGAGGGAGTGAAAGAAGAAAGATGAAACGTCGCTGGCGCAGATGAAAGGCCGAAGGGCAACACCTTAAATTCATATAGGCCGTCGGGTGTGATGAAGGCCGTTTTTTCGCGGTCACGTTCATCAATCTCAATCTGCCAATATGCGGTCTTTAGGTCGATTGACTAAAAATACCTGGCGCGGCGAAGTCTGTCGAACGAGTCGTCGATGCGGGGCAGCGGGTAGACGTCCTTTTTCGTTATGGCGTTCAGCTTACGGTAATCCACGCAAAATCGCAGTGTCCAATCCTTCTTCTTAGCAAGCGCGACGGGCGACGACCACGGGCTCTTAGAGGGCTGAATAATGCCGTCTGTAAGCATCTCCTTCACCTGCGTTTGGATAGCGTTGCGTTCCTTCGGGGAAATGCGGTACGGCTGCTGTCGTATGGGGCGAACGTCATCGGAAGTGATGATCCGATGCTTCGTGATCGTCGTTTGCCGCACTTTCGAGGAGGATGCGAAGCAGGTTTTGTACTGGAGCAGTAGGTCGCAGAGGTCACGCTGTTGAGTCGCAGAGAGTCCGAAGCTAATATCGGTGCGATCCAGGGACGTTTCCGGACGGTCTATGTCCTCGGACGCAAAGCACTCAGTAACATCGGCCAATTGGTCGGCCCACGCGATGGCAGTAGCTCGGAAAAGGTGACGAGGCTCGCTCGTAAAATTAGTAATAAGGAGCTCCGACCGACCGTCACGGAGGAGGACGACACTTCGGGCCGCGCAAATGCCATCTGTCAGCAGCAAGGAAAGGTTGCCCTCGGCGAGTGCAGGTCCATCACGTAGCCCATCATCGCATTCGACGCTTGCAAAAACACTGGAGCGCGGCGGGATCAAGACACTTTCAGTGGAAATACGAAGGGCGGAGCTGCGTTGTCGAACGTCGCAGGTGCCGTCGCCTTCCACTATAGAAAACGTAACGGTTCTGTGCCGCAGGTCAATAACAACAGCATTCACACGGAGAAAATCTACGCCCAAAATCAGGTCACGAGAACAGTCGCGGAGCACCAGGAAGCTAACTACGAACGTCGAGTCGCTGATCTGGACCCTAGCCGTGCACTGTCCAAGCGGAGTAATGATGTGGCCCCCCGCCGTCCGGATATGCACGCCAGAGCAAGGGGTTGTAACTTTCTTTAGAAGCGCTGCCAATTTGCCACTGATAATTGAAAACTCCGCTCCTGTGTCCACCAGCGCGCTAATGCTGTGACCATCGAGAAGCACGGGTATGTCGAGGGAGAAGCGGTCCTTTAGTCCAGCTGCTGTCGTCGACGTCGTCAAAGCTCTGTCATCTGATGTCTGGGTCGTCTGCATCGTCAGGGGGTCTTTACAGCGTCGATATCCAGCGACCACGCCCCCGGAGGTCGCAGTCCCCAATTTTCCCGGCGAGGGCTGGTCGAGCGGTCCGCCGTCGCTCGCTAGGAGTTCTGCACATTCAGTGAAAACGATGGACGGCGAGGTGACGGTGATCGGGACTGACGGCGCGCCATGGACCACTGAGGTTGATGGGTAAGGTACTCTTCAATCTAACTGTGCCGTTGGCCAAACAGGGGCCTTGGCGCATCGGAGGGAAAACCCTGCAGGCCAAGCTCTCGATATGGGCACCGGCGGAACAGGTGACCGGGCTCCCCACAGTGGAAGCACAAACGCCGGAGGTCAGGGCCACGCCAGACGTCCACTCTGCGCAGGAATTCTCGATCACTCGGGATGCGGTGCTGCCCTGGCTGCACGGAGGGTAGCAGGACGTCGTGATGGTTGGCAAAAACTGCCGCTGGATTCGGGGCTGGGCGTCACAGCGCGTCAGCGTAGGTCGGGCGGCAGTAGTCTGGTTGGGGGGTGTTAATGCCGGTGGATTTGGGGCGGGGCGTCGCAGAGCTTCACATATGTCGGGCGGCAGTAGTCTGCCTGGGTAGGCTGTGGTTCGGCGTGTAGTAATGGAGGCCTGATAGCTTGCTGCACCTCTTCGCGGATAACGCTCTTAAGGGAGCTAGCCGCTGGCTGCGACGTACCACAAATCTTCTCTAGATCCTCACGGACAACAGCGCGGATCATGTCACGGAGAGTCGGTATTGCTGTTGAAATCGGGAGGGACTCTGTAACAGAAGCAGCAAGGACTGGCCGGTAGTACGCGATGGAACGCTGCCGGAGGACCTGCTCCATCGTGACTGCCTCCGCTAGAAATTCGGCCACAGTGCTAGGGGGCTGCGCACGAGGCCGGCGAAAAGCTGTTCTTTAACACCACGCATTAGGCGGCGCAGCTTTTTGGCTTCTGACATAGCTGGGTCAGCCCGTCGGAAGAGCCGCGTCATGTCTTCGACGTACATGGTAACAGTTTCGTTGGGCATTTGCATACGGGTCTGCAAGGCTCGTTCAGCTCGCTCCGGACGATCAGCGCTGACATACGGGGCGAGCAGTTGACGCCGGAACTCACGCCATGATGAAAAAGTGTCCTCACGGTTTTCGTACCACGTACGAGCACCGTCCTCCAGGCTGAAGAAAACGTTCCTCAGCTTGGCGGCGTCATCCCATTGGTTAAATGCGGCGACACGTTCAAACTTGAGGAGCCAATCTTCCACGTCCTCCAGTTGAGTCCCGTGAAAGGACTTTGGTAGACGTGGGTTCTGGAGGGTGTAGTACGCGGCGCCTTGCATTACCGGTTGAGGAGTAGGCGCCGAGGGAGAGTCGAATGGCCTAAGCACAGGAGGCAGTCGGCCAGGTTGTCTACAATAGCCCATGCTCAGGGGGCAGTCCAAGATTTCGGCTGCTGACCCGGTGCACCGGCGTGCGTGTCGACAGGGAGAGGTCTGGGGTCCTCGGTGTTCGGAGGTGTGTGCGACATATTCCAGAGCGATTCACCCAGCGCACTCCACCACAAAATGTCACAAATGGGCTGCAGAATCAAGAGGATAGGCACAGGCCGCAAGAAATCAAGCAGTGTCCAGCTGCAAAGAGCACGCGCGACTCACTTCTTTGTCCTCTAGGCGCCGCCCGGGGACGCCTGGCGGCAATATGGAATGATAACGGAACAGACCTTTCTGTACTCTAGTTTAGCGAGAATTGACAACGCCTAAGCCGGACCGGAGCAGGTGCCGTGGTGCGTTAGTATTTGCGAAATTTCTCATGTGCAACTAACACCATTACTGAAAATTCGATGTTAACGCTGGTGCTATAATACCAGCTTTAAGTTAATAATAATAATTGGTTTTGGGGGGAAAGGAAATGGCGCAGTATCTCTCATATATCGTTGGACACCTGAACCGCGCCGTAAGGGAAGGGATAAAGGAGGGAGTGAAAGAAGAAAGGAAGAGAGAGGTGCCGTAGTGGAGGGATCCGGAATAATTTCGACTACCTGGGGATCTTTAACGTGCACTGACATCGCACAGCACACGGGCGCCATAGCGTTTTTCCTCCATTGAAACGCAGCCGCCCGAGCTCATTTTCGTGACCCATAACACACATCACCGTCGGAATATAAAAGGTGTCAACCTTGATGATTACTTATGCACGAAGCTGAGAGACGTGCATTATGTTCTCCGTGATACTCTATTTTCGATTTCTTTTTAGCATTTCAATAAATAATGAAAGACGTTCCTCAGCTTCGATGCACCGCACAGTACTAAATATTTTCATTTTGTGAGCACGGGATGGGCTAATTCATTAAGATAGCATGTCCCGTTTGAACGTAATTTCGTTTCGCAACAATCAAATTCAAGGGTGTATAACTGTAGTGCTGCTAAAACCAGGGTATTTGACATTATCAGCCTGTTTAAATCACTTGAGACGAACGGCATGCTTCTAGAACCTGGCGAATTTTGGGCATGGATTAACACGCTAAGGAAAAAGCTCAGAAAAAAGTACACACCAGATGTATGAAGGCTTTGATGTTATTCCTGCCTCCACTTTGTCTTTTCTTCGGTCAGTAGTGCGAAACCTGCAAGCTCCACTGATGTGTCGCTTTAACTGGTGACATGCTTAAAAGTATTCACAGACAATGAGGTGAAAGCGGCATTGCAAGGACGGTTGCACTTGTAGGGCGCTGTCATGAAATAATTTGAATCATTTAGGTTTTCAAAAAAGATTACCAGGTATGAATACACAGACTATTTTCATCTATGCTAAGGATGTGCTAACTGTTGAGCACAATGAGAGGCTCTTTCGTGTCGCACTTTGAATGCTTATTTTTTCTTTTTAGTAGAGAAATCTCATTCTGCTTATCTCAATTATGTTCGAAACATACGTACATCCAGAAGAAAGAGCACTTACCACGCCCATCTCCTATGAGCGCTTTGCTGGCTGAAAAGAAGAATACAATCTTGCTGAAATAACATGAAACATGCACGAATGAAGGAAGTAGATGAATGAATCGAGCCTCTGACCCCCAATAGTATATGGCCGCGGAGCTTAGCTCTTAGTACTGGAAATGCTTACGATCAGCCTTGGCTTTCAACGTGAATGATTATTTTTTTCATAATCAATTGTAAAGTCACCATTTTGGATGAAAAAAGATGGCGGCATGAGAAGAAAAGAACTTGGAAATTGGCTTCTGAATCAAACATACGAAACCCCGCATATAGTATGCAGAAGGGTTGAAATGCGGGCAAGTTGGTTCATAGTAACTTGTCGTTGTGGCGGGAATACTCCTTCTCTTGTCCCTTGTCTATTATGGCGGGTTTTTTTTTTTCACGCATATAGTCAAGATAGCAGTGCTACGTGTATATTTTTGGCAGCCTTCCATGCTTGCTCTTCTGATAATTATGGGATGATAACACACACAATAATAAAAGTCTGAGTACTTTTTGGTGTCTGGTATGGGCTTCTCATTTATATATTGACTCCAGTAACTTTAACTCGGATGGAGACTGAAGGCTGCGTTAGGGTGCTCAGGTAGACTACCTTACTGTGCTGCACATTTCTGAAGCCCAGCAGCCTAGCTGTCCTGTAGCTGAATGTGACCAGTGAGGGACATCATAATGGGGGGGGGGGGGGGGGGGCTGCTTAGCATGTCTGCGCATCTGTCATAACACAGTTGCCTTTGCATTTCGCTTGCTTTAGTATACTTCCGGCCTCGAAGGCCTATATTTTGAGGCGGTATCTTCAGCACCATCTTGCCAAACGTGTACTCTACAGCTGACTACAAGCCGGTTTTACTCACGTTTAGCAGAGATCTATAACAAAAACAAGAATAGACGTTTCTCCGCTTATGCGGAACGTGTTCTTTATTCACCTAGAAGTCGTGGAGGTCGCGACAGTCTACTTATCTTCATGCCAATTTGAAGCAGAGATTCATGCAAAAAAACACCTGCCCTATGTGCCCATTTGGAATGTGCCAGGCGCTACCCGAATTATAACAGCACAGTGAACTCCGCTGGTTTGTCTCAGCGCCTGTACTTCATCGGATGCATTGAACACCATTCAGAATTCTCTATGGACTACAAAACAGCCGTCTAGCTTGGGTTCGGTATATACAAGTTAATATTCAGAAAGCAAATATTAATGCTCCTGTAAATTTTGATGGGTGCTTTTGGAACACAATTTCCTTGCTAAGGCAATATATGTCCTCCATGGGAGAATTCCTAAATGATCAAATTGTTACTCCAGCGTGAATGCTATCTCCATGCCTATCATCTGCAAGGCTCATTGTGGGTACTTTAATACACTAATAATCTGCACACGTAGTACTCATCTGAAAATTTTTCGTTCGTACTCGAATATTGTTGAATGCATTCGCATAACATCTTAATGACAACGAGTAAAATGGCCTGCTGGGGCTCCTTCCGCTGTTTATCTAGAATTCACGTACCTTGCAGTTAGGCACGGCGGATAAGGTAAGTTCTGTGATCATATTACAAGACCACAAAGAAACAGTGCTATTTTTTGCCCAACGTTGCAGATTTTATGCACAGAAATGAACTTGAGCTTGAATAAGTAAGTTATATTCGATGCCCACTGTGATGTAGAAAAGGAATATTTTCTCGACTACATTTTAGGGTTGTTAAAGCTCATAAATTTAAGCGCAGTAGTAATCAAGTGTTAGGGAATGCCGTTGCGGACCTTAAAAGTGCTAAAGGTAGAATTACACACTCGGTTAGTAACGCACGCCGATGACCATACTCCCTCGAAGCTATAGAACCTGTTGCCAGAGCTAGGTAGCATTAGCTGAAACTGTGACAGCATTCAGCGCATTAGTCGGCAACTCCAAAACGTCTTCAACATTCACTTGACTCCAGTAGGACTTGATGCTTGGCTAGTTGGTGACTTATTATTTGTGAATTCCATGTAGCGCTATAAGGACGACCACGGAACCCGTACGACACAATTCCACCCTTTGCTACAAACCTACTTACGCATTACAAAATTACACACGACAAAACTGCTTACGCGTGACAAAATTCCCTTCCGGCTCTGAGAATGAGGTATTTTGTGACCGCCGAGAAAGCTGGTAATGCGATCATCACGGTGTACTGGAGCTGTACTCTTACCTGGACCGGGTAGCACTAGCTTCTCCAAAGAATTTTTTTTTCGCATTAGTTCGCAAAAAGAAAATCCGCGATATTTATTCGCGTTTTCGACTTGAGCTTGAGGAGATGAAGATGCTGCAAGTAGTGGTAAAGTGCTTATGGTCCTAAAAACAGTCGGTGAGCTATACCTTAAAGGTATTCTGAAGCTCGCGAAAGAGCTCTCTCAAAGATGGGCACCTTGTTTCCTCTACCTGGTATACCTGGCTGCTGTTGTGAGATATATTTTTCACTGTAGAACCATACAGATAGAACGCATATTGTTTGCCATCTTCCGTCTCAGAGAGCTTGAACATGTGCAGAAAAAAGTTTTAAAGAATCATAATGACGCGTCCATATGCATGTACAGTCTTGACCGATATGAGAGTCAATAAATGCTTGCATAAATTTGCTAATTCGCTACTAATCTTTGGAATAAATTTCAGAGCGACGTTTGAATAATATACGCCCAAATAAAAATTAGTTACAAAACAAAACAAAAAAACCTGGCTTGTCACGCGTAATGTTATAGTAATCAATAAATGAATGCTGAAACTTTATCGCATCTGACATTGCTGATGCCTGTGCCTCATTTTCTCTGGCGGTCACTAAGCATGAAGGTATCAGTTCAAATACCTATCAGGGAATATAACCTGCTATTTTAACGGGGGTTATTATGAAGTGCCTGCGCTATTGGCTGCTGTGCCTAAAATGTTAAGTCGATGAGTTCGCAACTTGTGGAGCGAAAGAAGTGTTAACAAGGACAGCTGTCCATTTGTGAACTGCTTACCTATTGCTTCGTCCAGAGGCTGCAGTTCTGACGGGGTAAAAACAAAACGTCTTTTTGTAGACGTCGTACAATAGCAGACAGAACATGAAGACAACTCACGGAGCGTTACCTGGCTGAAACGCAGCAGATTGCTGTCCGGGTTGAGAAACGGGATAATCCAGGCTCACTGTAACAAAATGATAAAACTTGATACTCTGCTCACTAGGTGAATTCTCAGCCATGCACAAAACATTTTATGTATCGCTGCTCAGCGTATGGAGCCAGAAAGAGGGCCCATAAGGCCTGCTGTCGATTTGTCAGCTCCTAAATGTCTGCGCTATTTTCGGCCATGCTGAAAGATTTTGAGTCGTTGAGTTCACAACATAGTTCACAGTGTTGTTCAGGAAGACAGCTCTCAATGTGTGGACGCCTCAGTGGTAGCCGATGCGAGTAGCTGTAAGAAAAAGAACGCAAAAAGAACTGGTACACAAATACTAGGGCTGGAGCAAAACTTTCTACTAGCCGGTTGGTGTTAAAGAAATCACCGTGTTAACTGAAACGTACTTGCACCTCTTAAGTATCCATATGCCTTATTATGCAAGGCTACTATACGCCGTAGCCGTCGCGGTATATTGTGATTTCCACATAGCAATCGGCACGTACGCGCCGTGTGTGTTTTAAGAACCAGAGCAAAGTTTAAAGCTTGACGTGAAACAAGAGTCCTTCCCCTACTGCCATCACAACGCAATTGCTGGCTCTTTCAATGCTGCCCCACGCGGCGCCTGATCGACTGCAGAGGGTAGAAGAGGGGCGTGGTGCAATAACAATAGAAAAGCACGCGTACAAAGAGCTGTACCGAGCGAGATGCCAAGTAGTAGCTGGGCAGCAGCCATTTTCATTCGGTCATAGTGGGGCGCATAGTGGCCCGCAATAAAATGAAGCAAAGCCTTACAAGCACAGAATAATCATGTCATTATGTGCGTTTTGCCATTCCCACTCCCAGCAACACCATAGACTCTCAATTCAAGTCTTGCAATGACACTTCTCACTACAATGCGCAGACCAGTATTGACAAGGTACCAACGTTACTGCTCAGTTGTTACGCCACACGCCTTTTGAAGAAAAACACCAGAGTGCAGATAAAATATGACTTAGGAAAAGACTTTTCGCCCCAGGTTCTCGCTAATATGAAGTTGGCATGCAACGATAAATAATAGAGAAAATTAAAGTGCAGAATGCCTTACTCATTGCAAGATAAGTAGCCAGGTGCTAGAATATCGCTGAACTCGGAAGGAAATCTCCTCCTCTTCTTCGTAGAAGCAATAATGTGTCCGCACGCGGTATCATTAGGTAGCCACTAGTGAAGCAAGGATATGCAAATAAACAAAAGCACTATTAGGTTACCGCTTGAACAAAGCGCTGGCCCTTGTAGACAAGTGAAATAGTAAGATATATGCTGAAACGTTGCGTGCTCTGTGCGCTTTCTCACCTTGCAATGATGTGATAGACGGCGCTCCGTTGAAACTTCCTACGATGAAAATAAAGAAGCCGAGATGGAGGACGGTTGGTTCGGAAAAACTCTATTGTGCTCCAATAAATGATGCCCTTGAGGCTAGAGAGTTGGCGGCCTCTTGGTCGTCTTCGTGACCACATCCAACCCACTGGCGAACCCAGGCGGTCAACTTCAGCAGTGGTCGGCTGCCATCAGTCCAGAGTCCGCTCGTTCATGCTCACAGTTGAGCTCGCGCAACCCGACCTTTTTGGTCTTCGCAGCAGTCGCTGGTCAGGAGTGCTTAATACTGCTCCGCATTTTGGTTTGTTATTTTTAGAAGCGGTTATACCTCCTGACACTCAAATGTCTGGTGATACAGTGTGAGTTCAGCTCCGCACCACGGGCACCTGTGGGTGCTGTCCCTGGGATGCATTCTTTTAACATGTGTAAGTTCGGATACATGCCTGCCTGGAGACACCACCATGCGATTGCTTCGGTCTGTCCGGTATTTGCCCCAGTAGTTTTTCACTTAAAGGTCTTTGGACTAAAGGCTTTTACCGAAAGGCGTTTGCCCCAAAGGCCTTTACCTTGAAGGCACTTACCTTGAAGGCCTTCATCCAGATGAAGGTCTGCCAAATGTACACACCTGGCAGGCTGCCCACAATCAGGTAGCCATGTGGGCCAGCTAGACAGGCTTATGACAGGTTTGCTCAAAATCAGAAAATGGGCCTAGTAGTGCTAGCAGCACTAAAAGCACGACTTCGGTATGTGATTTATCTACCTTTGCCGGCATTCGTAACTTGGAATGAATTTTCTTTGCCACAGGTTGTAGGTATGCATGGCTGTTCGTTGAGCAGGCTGTGAGCTATCTCCGCAGTCAGGAGATAGTACTGAATAAAAAAATGTGCTTTTTCTAAAGTATAATCAAGAACAAGAAATGTCAGATTGGTTGCCACTTTTCCTATGCCCTCTATACACACAGTCATGAACCTCCTACATCTTGCACCTTAAGGAGCAGGAAGTATGTGCTCGTCACCTTTCTTCAAGCCTGCCCTGCGTGCTTTTGGCGCTCTAAGGTGAAAAATTCATGATTGGCTGGCTCAAAAGATTGTTTTGTGGACTTCTTTGACTTTATTACCAGTACTGTTACCTGATTCACTGTTTCCAGAATTGGTGCAATTTTCTTGACACGAACTGTTCATGCTTCGTGGTCAAGTTAGGCTGGCTTAAGTCCAGCTATCATTCTAATTAACTGCCAATTAAGACTAATTCTCAAGGTGCAAAACGTATTGACGATAATAGTATTTAACTCCGCAGAAAGAAGTAAAATTAACAACAATTACAAGCTGGAGCTGATATGGAGTATTAATTACTCCCTGTGCTGTCAATACCCAATAAAAATAAACAGCATGTAAAGAGAACAGTGATATAAATCTGCGCAGGACTGATGGAGAGGTAGAAGTGATCGCTTCCTCTCTGAGCGAGAAATTTTATCGCAATAAATAAGGCCTTCTGACTCTCCTTATTTCTGTGCGCAGAGTTAAAAAAAAATGGTGGTCTGATTTGATGAACTGCGTAAGCATCATGTGCTTTTAGGATGGT